>NC_133618.1:281307266-281572266 GCF_048593235.1 Sminthopsis crassicaudata
GAAGGAAGGAAGGGAAAGGAAGGAAGGAAGGAAGGAAGGAAGGAAGGAAGGAAGGAAAGAAGGAAGGAAGGAAGGAAGGAAGGAAGAGAAGGAAAGAAAGAAAGAAAGAAAGAAAGAAAGAAAGAAGAAAGGAAAGAAAGAAAGAAAGAAAGAAAGAAAGAAAGAAAGAAAGAAAGAAAGAAAGAAAGAAAGAAAGAAAGAAAGAAAGAAAGAAAGAAAGAAGAAAGAAAGAAAGAAAGAAAGAAAGAAAGAAAGAAAGAAAGAAAGAAAGAAAGAAAGAAAGAAAGAAAGAAAGAAAGGAAGGAAGGAAAGAAGGAAGGAAGGAAGAAAAAAAGAAAGAAAGAAAGAAAGGAAGGAAGAAAGAAAAATACTCTTAAAAAAAAAAAAAAAAAAAACAAGAAAGAAACAAACACCTGAAACTATAATACATAGATGCTATATGTGAGTCTTTCTAGACTTGATCTTAGAGTATCATCTCAGAGACTTCTCTTTCTCTTCAAGAGTGAGCCTGAGTTTCAGAATTAGAAACTTGGAACTTTCTTAGTTCCAAGAAAGATGCATTTTTATCTTATGAAATCATAATGCTAAGTACCTGGATTAGTAAAGTTCTTATTAGCTTCTTTTAAGTTATTTTCTTCATAATTGGCAATCTAGTTTAGAGATTTGTATTCAACTCTCTTTCCATTCCTTATGCAACCTGAAAAATAAGTAAATCATAGAGGACTCAAAGTCATCACTTGTAAATTTGCACATAGGCAAATAGGCAGAGAGAACATGAAGAATTGAAATTTATTGCTATAAAGATTCTTGGAACCTTATTTGAGCTAAACCAAATTTTATCTTCCATCAAATTCCACAAATTCTGTTTCCTTGGGAGTTCTTTACCTCTTCCAAAATACATTTCCAGAAGTTGTTTTCTTTTTCCACTTTATCAAATTTTTCTCTGAGTTATATGCCTTTTCTGTATTCTCTTGCAGAGCTTCTCTTACTTTTCCCTATTTTTCTTCTAGCTCTCTTTTAAGATCTTTTATAATTTCTTCTAGGATAGCCTTGTGTGATGGGGGCCAGGTTTCATCCCCTTTGGGGTTTTATCTGGAAACTGTCTGCTATTAGTCTCCTTGGAGTTGAAAACCTGCTCTCTTTCTATATAGAAGCTATCTGTGGTTAGCATATGCTTGGCTTTTTTACTCATTTTTTTAAAGCCCTTAGGGTCTACCTTCAGGACAAGGAGATTACCAGCTCTCTCTGCAGAGCAGGGAGAGATATATGGACAGTAGCTGTCCTACAATCAGGCTGCTAAGAGCCCGCTGAATTGCTGAAGTGCTCTGGGAAGACTCCTCCTCCCCCCACCGCCCCCAATGGAAGTGTCTCTTCCCTGGGAATAGTATCAAGGATCAGCAGCTACCTTGGGGCTAGCAGCTGAATGACAAAAGTGTCACTGCCCCGGGCAGAATCCCACTGTGTGCAGATTAGCGGCTGCCCTAGGAAGAGTCCCACCTGGAAGTGTCTGCCTGGGGAAGCACAGCTGCTCTGAGTAGAACCCTCCTGCTGTGCGGATTTGTGGCTGCCCTGGGCAGAGCTCCCCACCCCCCCTTGCAGAAGTATGACTGCCCTGGGCAAAAGCCCCACACTGCAGAATGCAGCTGTGCAGCTGTGCTGCAGTTCTTCTGAGTCACTTCCTGATGCTGTGTGGGTATAGCCAGATCCTGTTAGATTCTGGAGTTTTTTTGCATACACTCTACCTTTGGCTTTAACTTCGCTGTTGATCTACAGCTTTGGAACCAAAGCAAAGCAGCCAACCTATGGTAGAGTCCTCCCTGTAAAATCTCCACCCATAGCAGAGATCAACCCTGCCCTGGTCCACTCAATATGCTAGCCTCTGGTTCTATCTCCCTGTCTGTGCTAGCCTGCTCCTGCTGATCAGGACAAATCTTTTCTGGAGATCTTCCAGATTATCTTCTGCTGGTAAGTTGTTGTACTTCTAATATTTGTAGATTTTACCAGTCAAGCACTATGTTTGAGGCTGACTTTGGTAATTAGTAATGAGGGTATGACAGGAGCTTAGAATGCCATGTGTATCATCTTCACCATATTGGCTCTGCCCCTCTCCATTCTAAGTTTTAAACTAAAAATCATTTAAATTATCAGTAAAATCTTTTGTGAGAATGAAAAGTACAGGTAGTTTTGATGTTGGCTCTTATTAATTTTATTACTTTTTCACTGTTGGCAAGCCTAAAATTTATAGCAAGTAGGTATATTTATCTAATTGAAAAATATTCAAGTGATGGCTTGATAAAAGTCAAACTAATTTTAATTCCCATTTATGTGATTCATTAAAAATTGGTTTGCTCAATTATGTATTTTGACAGTATTTGGGTGTAGTTTGAGGACTGGGGGAAGAGGAGGTATCTTCCACTCCCAAACAGGTCTACATATGAATAAAAAATTTTACTTTTAAAAGTGGTGGTGAATATCTTTATGGATGTCTTCATTATCAAATACACAACTGCTCTTTTATAACTTGTCCCAGTCTTTGATCATCTCTGAAGAATCAGGCATTAATACCGCTCTTTTACTATACTTAAGCAATCAATAATTAGACATTTATTAAGCATTTAACATGTTTCTCCTGATGTTTTGAGTCACATTATCAAACACCTTCAATGAAGACAGACCTGGAATCAAAATCAGCTACTGCACTGATAATAAATCCTTCAACTTAAAAGGGTTACAAGCCAAAACTAAAGTAAAGGGAGTGCTGATGCATGATTTTGTGTTTGCAGATGACTATGCACTCAATGCAGCCTTTGAAGCTAATGTGCAACAAAGTATGGATCAATTCTCTGCTGCTTGTGCTAATTTTGACCTAACAATTAACATCAAGAAAAAGCAGCTACTACATCAGCCAGCACCACGCCATCCATATGTGGAGCCATTACTTACAGAAAATAGGGAAATTCATTCTTGTTAGTGAACAACAGTTTCATATTAGTTTTTGTAACAGTATTACAATAATTGGCTCATTTTAAATCTAGAAAATAATATAACTCACCTTCCATTAAATCACTAAAGTAATTTCCCTAACTTGTAGGTTCAATGAGGTCATCTCTCTACCTAACAAACTCCATGGGCTTCCAATTACTTCCAAAGACAAATACAAATGCCTTCCAAATCCTCTCTAGAACTAAACTGCCAAGCATTCCAATTCCACAGCAGAGTGGCTGGCCACACTGTTTAAGTGCCCAATGCACACTTGCTAAAAAGATTTTTTTATAGAGAACTCAACCAGGGCTAGCTTTCACAAGGTGGTTAGAAAAGTCATACAAAGACACTCTCAAGGTATCTCTCAAGAACTTTAGAATTGATTGTATGACCCGGGAAACACCGGCACAGCCCAGCATGGTATGCCCTCATCAGAGAAGGTGCTGTTCTCTCTGAACAAAGCAGAACTGAAGTAGGTCAGAAGAAAGGTGAAATGTGCAGAGTTAGAGAAGCCCCCAGTTGTTCATAGGGACTTTTTGTGTCCCACCTGTGGCAAAGCATTCCGAGCTTATATTGATATGATCAGCCACAGTGGGACATACTGTAACTGACTCTAACATGATGATATCATTTTGGTCCTCTTGGAGAACGAAGTTTAACCACCAACCACCACCCTGTTTCTGGCACTATGCTATATTTTAGGAATATAAAAAAGAGGCAGAAGATGATCCCTGCAAAGAAATATATAAAAGGCAACCATACAGAAAATAAGCAGGAAATAATCAATAACAGGAAAGCACCAGAATTAAGAGCGGGTGAGGAAGGCTTCCTGTAGAGGGTGGGATTTTAGCTGTCACTTGAAGGAATCCAAGAAGATAAGTATTTGGAGTAGAGAACAGCATGGGCATGGAGAACAGCAAGGGAATGTTGCCAGCTATTGGTGAGTGTTTCCTTGGTGGAACAATAAAGAAGTTAATATCACTTGATATTATAATATGTTTTGGGGAGCAAAGTGTAAGTAGATTGGAAAGGTAGGAGAGGGATAGTTTATGAAAGGCTTTGAACACCAAAGAATTTTGTATTTGTCTTTGGAAGTAATTGGAAGCCCATGGAGTTTGTTAGGTAGAGAGGTGACATCATTGAACCTACAAGTTAGGGAAATTACTTTAGTGATTGAATGGAAGGTGAGTTATATTATTTTCTAGATTTAAAATGAGCCAATTATTGTAATACTGTTACAAAAACTAATATGAAACTGTTGTTCACTAACAAGAATGAAATATTCAAGAGACAGTAGGTAATTCTTTCAATTCACTTAGAAATAGTCAGACCCTAAATTTGATCTCAGCTCTGTATTCTATTTGGTTTCTCCATTTTGAGATATGAAGGAATCAGCAAATGTCCAAAGAAGAGCACTAATTAAAAAATTAGTAAACTAGGCCCGGTAGTTAGAGTTGGTATTACTTAAATTAAAGTGGCAAATTCCTTGTCTCCAAATGGGAGGAGGTGCATCAATTAGTGTAATGAGATTTGGAGTAGAATACATTTCATTTAGCATAGACTAAGATATATTGCCTTTTTTCAGGTCAATCCTGTGCCCTGACTCTGCCATGAAGAAATTGGAGTCAAGACAAAATCTTAGTGGTCCTTGGTACTGTGATAATAACAAGGAAAAAGATATAGCAAAGAAACAAAGAAGTAGAATCATTAAGTCAGATTTTGAGACTATTTAGTGAAGTATGGGTACTAATTGCATTTCGAAAATTTAAAAGAATTCTCCTGTCCATCCATCAGAACAGGAAGGGGTTTTGTTTTGTTCTGTTTTTCCCCTTTTGATAGTTCCTTTACAGCTAGATCTATTTCCTTTTCTGATATTGGATTATTTAAAATCTATATCTATTCTTCTGAAAGTTTGGGCAGTATATATTTTGAAGAAACTTTTGTGTTCTCAGCTTTGTTAGCATTAATTTGGCATAATATGTTCTAATTAGTCTTTTTTTATTATGTTTTTGTTGTGATTTCACATTTCTCATTTGCTATTATTGATTTTTCACCACTTTTTAATCAGATTAGCTAATAGTTCATCAATTTTATTAATCTTTTCAAAGAACCAGCTTTTAGTTTTATTTATTGTTTTTATGGATTTTTGCTCCAATTGGACTGTTTCTCTATTAATTTCTTTTTTTTGCTTTTTAGATATTTATTTGTTGGTTTTTCCTTATTTTAAAATGCATTTTCAGCTTAGTAATTCACTCTTTTTCTATTTTGTTACCATGTTTATAATTATATGATTCTTCTTTCTGATGATTACTATCTATAGCCTAGAAATGTTTGTGTATTGTTTTCTTTTATATTGCTATTGTTTTTAATATTTGTTCTTCAATCCTCTCATTATTTAGGATTTCTTTGTTAAAATCTGTTAAGGAATATGTTTTTTATTAGTGATCCTTGAACTAACCACTATTTTTGTTGTGCTGTCCATAGACCATATAAATAAATATAAATAAATCTGGGATAGAAAGACCTTCAGATTTCTGATCAAAGCAGAAATGACTGCTACTTAAATTCAATGTGAGTCAATCAGGACCCAAACAATGACTAAATGGGGTTTGGCCTAACACCTACTGATGGACAATGATTGCACATGAAACTGTGAACATATTATGTTTAACTTGCTATTCCTTTTAAATATATAATGAAGTTGTCATGCAAATTTCTTTTTCCTCTTTTTTCCTTCCCTTCCTTCCTCCCCAACCCTAGAGATGGCCATTATTAGACACAACTATGTATTTTGTACATATATATGTATGTAAAATCATTACATATAAATTTCTATTTATCAATTATTTCTCCAGATGCAGATAGCATCTTCCTTCATATGTCTTTTGTCATTAATATTTTTTCATATATATATATATATATATATATATATATATATATATATATATATATATATATATATTTTCATATATATACACATACACACACACACATATATATAATAATTAAATTATTGTCATTCAAAGGCCTACTTTATATATCTATATAACTGGGGTCTCTTTTCACCTTTCTCATGTGAAAAGGGATCATAAGTGGAAAGAGTTGAAGAATCCCCTGCTGCATACAACCTTCTCTTGATTCTGATTATTATTGACTCTTATTGATTCTTCCATCCTTATTTCTAAACAGCTACCAAATCTTGTTGATCCTATACCAACGTTTCTTACATCTGTGAGTTAATCAACAAACATTTATTAAACACTGTCTAGGGGCCAAGTACTGTATTACGTGCTGGGAATACAAAGAAAACAATGAAATTGTCTACAAATATTCACTACTATATGCCAGGCATTGTGTTAAATTTTAGGCACACAAAGAAGTAAAAGACAGCTCCTGTTCTCAAGGAGCTCAGTCTGATAGGGAAGGCATTATGTAAATGGTTATGTATGCATTGCATAGGTTATATTTAGAATAAGTTGAAAATAATCGACAGAGGTAAGATACTAGAATTGAGGGACCCAGAAAAGCTTTTTGTAGAAAGTAGGATTTTTAGCATGGCCCCAAAGGAAGCCAGACAAGCCAGGAAACAGAGAAGAGAGGAGAGAGCATTTCAGTCTTGTTTTGAGAAACAGCAATGAATCTGAACAAATACAAGATAAATACAAAAACAAGATAAGGAATTTAAGAATCACTGCCGCAATCCTTCATTTATACAGAAAAGAATAGCCTTGTGAACCATTTTAAATAGAAGAAGCCATTAAATAGCCTCAGTTCTCAAATTTCAAAACCATCAACAGTCCCAGAAGATTGTCAGTCATTATATATGTTAGGTAGATACCTTAATTACTTTATTCTCTTTGAGGATGAGTTAAGAATGGGAGAGGCTTGGAACATATTCTGCTGTCTTTGAATCGTACCAAGGGCTGCCTTGTTTCAGTGAGTGCCCAGTTGAATTTAAGTAAGATGAATTTGTTATGGATCAGTTAGTATGATTGTGTAACTTGTTCTAGCTCCATTCAACAGTACGTAAATATGAACAAAGGAATCAGGAGAACTCAGGATTGGGGTCGGAAGCAATGAGAAAAAGGGAACATGGGATTCAAAAGTAGGCGAATAATATAGAGATGAACTGGTTCTTTAAGAAGTTGAGGTTGGGAAGAAAGGATAGTATATTGAGCAGAGGCAATAGCCTGGCAAAATACTAAGAAATAAGTTAGTCAGCAAATATATATTATGGGCTTCTAGTGTGTGAGGCACTACCCTAAATGTGTGGGATATAAAGAAAAGCATAACTAGTCCCTATACTCAAGTTGTTTATGTTCTGGTGAAGGAGGTAACTTACAAACAAGTATTAGGGGTAATAGTAAGGATAAAGAATAGATTAAGGAGAAGTGAGGACTAGAAAATGATAGAATGATGAGATTATGTTTGGATAAAGGTATTTCAGAATTATTGATCATGGAAATAGAAAACTTCTGTGTGATGAGAAAATGAAGGATATTACTCTCCTTATGTGTAACTAAGAGAAATAGGGATGCAGTGAGTTGGGCTTGGAATCAGGAAGACTCATCTTCATGAGTTTAAATCCAACCTCAGAGACTTACTAGCTATGTGACCCAGGGCAAGTTACTTAACCATGTTTGGCTCAATTTCTTTATCAGAAAAACAAACTGGAGAAGGAAATGGCAAGCCACTCTAATATTCTTACTAAGAAAACTATAAACTGTGATTATGAAGAATCAGACATGACTAAAATAACTGAAAAACTGAAAAATAGATTGGAGGTTAGGACATTTAGGGGAGCATAAACATTGATGTTTTGTAGCATAAGAACACTTAATTGTAGTATGCTCATTCCCACCACTTCTTGATTGAACTTTTATAATTTTCTCCTAATTAGTCTTTGCATGGCTCAGACAGAGAGGTGAGTGACCACCATCTAATAAAATAGCTGGATATATCTCTAGGAGCAAAAAGAAAGTTTATTATGCATTCTTTTGAGAAGGGAGCATCAATCTGGTTGAACAAGCAATTGAAGGGAGGAGGCACCTTAGAAACAGATCAGCAGATTAAATAGTCCCTAACACAAAAACCTCTCCCACCACTAATCCTCATCCTCATTGGTTGAAGGTCTTACATTCTAAGTGGGGGAACTACCCAGGAAATTGAGCTTTGGCCAATAAGAATTCAGCTATCCATATTTGGTTTGGGTTGAGGTAGGAAGCGAATGATGTCATGGAAGAATAGCCAGAAGGGAAGGTAGGTATGTCCTAATGGGTGTTGGTTCAGGCCTACACCAACTCTGGGGTTGGTGAAGCCTTACTTATGTCTGAGACACCTCACTCCATCTCATTCAATCTCCCCTTATTTGTCCACAGAGATCTCTTCAAATTTTTATAACATATTTTCACTTTCTTTATCTAATTCCTCATTTCCTTCCAGCTCCTGGTGGTCTTTTTGGGCCACTGGCTCCCATCCTTGTCCTTTTAACACCATCAATCTAAGAGAACCTTCAGCTTTCCCTTTCAACCTAATCATTCTGGATAATGAGTTTTGTACTATTCTACTTACCAATTGAATTAAACAAGGTATGCAGGTAAGAAGTAATATAATACTGCTAAGTGCTATAAAGGCTAAAGCAAAGAAATTGCTTCCATCATCTGTCCCCAAACCAGGACCAGAGGAAGTATTAAATGATGAGATCCAGGTCTGTACAGAAACATGAGCAAGTTTCCTAATGTTTTGAGTGATTTCTTTCACTATATACCTTTGGGTTGTGTGCACACAAATTGCTTGACTGCTTTGTCCTTGCATGGACAGGCCAGAATTTTGCCACAGAGTTTCTTGACTTCTCTTTGCCCTGAGCCTTTACACTTTGGGTCATTTTTACTTTGGAAAGCAAGGAGAAGCCCCTAGACATTCACAGACTGCCTAAAACAGGGGAGGATGTCATCCCACTAGCACCTGACGGTTCACCCACTCACCAGGTCATATGATCCCAGGCAAGCCCCCAGAACTGTGTGGCTCAGAGAGGTAAGTGATCACCATATAATAAAAAAAAAAAAAAAAAAAAAAACTGGAGATATCTCTAGGAGCAAAATGAAGTTTTTTTATACATTCTTGCAAGAAGCAAGCTTCCCTCCATTCAAACAAGCAATCGAAGGGAAGAGGCACCTTATAGACGCAAGACAGCAGATTAAATAGTCCCTAACACAAAAACTCTTCCTACCACTGATCCTCATCTTCATTGGTTGAGGGTCTTACATTCTAAACAGGGGAACTACCCAGGAAATTGAGCTTTGGCCAATAAGAGCATTGGTGTCCACATTTAGTTTAGGTTGAGATACTTTTCAAAGTTGCTCAGTTACTTCTCTCAAAAAAAACTCCTGTGATTCCCTATTGCATCTAAGTCAAATGCAAATTCATAAGTTGTCTTTAGGTGCCTTTGTAGACATTACTACCTATCACATTCTCTGCATTTCAGCCAAACTGGCTTATTTTATCTCTCCTTACACAGAGTGCCTTTGTACATTTGTGGAAAGTTGTATCTGGATTGCTCTTTATTCTCATCTCCACCTCTTGGAATACATAGTTCTTCACTTTATGGCCCAGCTAGTTTTATTTTCTTCAATAGATAGCCTGACAGAATAGATAGCCATCGTTGGGAGAATGGCTAAACAAAATGTGGTAAGTTAATGTAAAGGGATTTTTTTATTGCTGTGAGAACCAATGACTATAATGAATACAGACTATCATCAATCAATTTATATTAACTGATACAAAATGAACTAATAAAAACTATTTTTAAAAAGATATACTGTAACTACAATAATTTAAATTAAAAAATAACAACAAAACAACTGTTGTGAATTATAATGCCCAAACTTGAACTTAAAGAAGAGATGAAAGAGCATTACTCCTCTTCTTGGTGTTTGGGAAGGGGAGAGGGAGGCAATAAGTGTCATGTGAAGCATTGCATATTTTGTCAGACTATTTCAATGTGTTGGCTAGTGTCAATATTTCTCTCTCCTTCCCCCTTTCTAATGCGTTATTATTATAAGGAATCACTCTTTAGGATCAGGAAAAAGAAAACATTGGGAAATGCAACTGATATAAAAACAAGCTTTGTCAATAAAATACTATTTTTAAAAAATAGGCCTTTTCTGATTCTCTAGTTCCAAGTTCCCTCACTTTTTGTCTATTTTTTTGTCTGTATCCTGCACTTGTTTAATCTGTGAATATGTTTCATTCCAAAAGTAAAATGTAAGCTGCTTGAGAGAAAAAAAAAAAAAAACTGTTTAAATTTTGTCTAATGCCTGGCAAATCAACAACTTAATAAATGCTTCTTAATTGCTTGAGAGTCTCTGGAAAAAAATAACTAAGTCAAGGAAAGTTTCATGTTTTTGTTTTTAAGGAATAAAGAGACCTGAGTATTTTTTAACAACAGAAGTGAAGAAGCCTATGGATTCCTTGCCAAATGAAATAATTAGTATGTAAAGTGCTTTATAAATTACAAAGTAAAAAAAAAATGCATGCATAAAACTACAACTGTATAAAAATAAAAGAAGAATAAATAAAGGTAAAGAAAACAGAGAATGAGTTGGAGGCCTGTTTGGGCAGGCCTAGATTGAGAACGAAAACAAAAGAACATGTTTATTTGTTTTCTGTTAATTCATTCTAGTCTGGCTATTGAAAGACCAATTTTTAAAATATTTTTGTTGCTAATGGTTATTAAGCTTATAATGAAAAATTATACAGGCAAAACACATAATGAAGCAACTACATAAATGTAACCTGTGATTATTTTTCTTCTACTGAAGTCTGGTTTCCAACAGAAACCAAGTGTGGGAGTGGCCCTGTATTCTCAAAGGCCAGGGGAGCAAAAACACAGTCTCTCTAAGAGCCAGCCCAGCTAAATTCAGGCTCATCATGAATTTGGTCTCAAATTGAGAGATTCTTTTTGTGGTGGTTGTTATTGAGTCTTTCCTTTTTGGAGGGAAGAGGGAGGAAGCAGTTGGAATTAAGTGACTTTACACAGCACACAAGTGTTTAAGGCAGAATGTGAACTCAAATTCTCCTGACCCAGGGCTAGTGCTCTATCCACTGAGCCACCTAGCTGCCCTAAGCATATTAACTCTATAAGACAATCTCTAAAATTAGTGAGGGAACTGTGTTCTGTGTATTTGTAGAGAGTAGTTACAATGATCCTTTAAATTATATAACCTTTATAGGCAAAAATATTGTTATTGTTGTTACAATTATTATTTTTATCATTATGTAAACTGATTTAATAATAGGATGCACTTTAATTAAAATGCCTTAGGAGAAAAAGGTCACTTGACTTGCTATCTAAAGCAGAACTCTTCTTTTTTGGGAAAACTACACACTGAGTTGGGTAATAGCTCACAATTTTGACTTATATCAGAGTAAGTATAGAAAGATTAAATGAAACCACATAAGCCTAAAATTAACTATACTGACTATAGTTTTATTATTGTTTGTTACTTGATATTTCAACTACAGCTTCAGCTGATCATACCCAGTCCTACCATACACATATCTATTTGTCCTTCATTCACACAAAATATTAAACATAAAAGTATTCAATAGAAATGAGGTGTGGGATGAAATATGACTTATTTCAAACATATCCTATGTATTAGATTGTTATATTAATAGAACTTCTCTAATACAAGGGAGGGGAGAATAGGTGGGAGCATTAGGAAGTGAAAGTAATGTTTTCTAAAAACTCAATTAAAACACATATATACATATCTATATACACACAAATATAAATATATATATACATACACACATATCCATAGAAATATATAAAAGCAAATCTATGTATCAATAAAAATAAGAAAAAACACAGTGTGCCTCCCCATGGTCACACAACTCCTTTTAAGAAGTGCATAAAGAAATTTTTGAGGCTTATTTTGATACCTTAAAAAAAATTCAAGAATAATTATTTCTATTTTATCCCTCCACAATCAAAAAAAAAATACTCATGCTGAACTTTTCCTGATTTAATAAAGGTACCATCTTTATACTGTATGTAGGTATTCACCCTTGACAGTTTCTTTGACAATAGTCCAGGAAGTCAAAATCAGTAAACAACCTGACTTTCAGAGAGCATAGATAGCTTTCCCACTTACCTGATAGCTATGGAAATTGACAGCTTCTTCTGGAAATGTACCTCCCAAATACTTCCAGCAGATGGCAGGTACGGTACTGCAAACCTCTCAACATGAAAAGCAATTCAATTTATTTATTTATTTATTTTAAATAGCACGTTACTAAATTCTAAGGAGAGAAAAAAAGAATTAAAACTTGTGTTTATTATAAATCTCGTATCCTATTACCATATAAACATTTTCTTATTTTTATCTTCCACTAAAAATACAAATGTAACAAATGAAAATATGTCTTTATCAGAAAATGCCCATGATTCAAGATTGCAAATTAAGCATTTAAACAGTGAATAATATAATCACCATGTTATAGATGCTAATTAAACTGCTTATTGAACAAAAATACATTTAGCAATTTTTAAATATAATTTTTTGGGGGGATGAGAAACCATTGTTTCACAGAGAGTGTTGTTTAAAAAACTTCCATTTACATTTTACTGTTTTTCGCCCTGGAATCATACATGTCAGTGATGAAAAAACTCCATTCAATCACTCACTCCTGTTATTGCTGTGTATAAAATAGTTTCTACTACTTCCTTCAATTTTCTATAGGATCATATGTATAGAAGGAAAACAAAACCTGTTATTTGGAACTATTTGTTTCTTTATGGCTGTTTTTATACAGAAACAAAGAATAATACTTACGGGTTATTAAATGCTAGAACCTTTAAAATTGGAAAACTGATAGAAGTCAGTTGTCAGCCTTTTATCCTGCCTCCACCCACCCCCCATCAGTAAAGATTATTTTCCTGACCTGAGAGGGATGTGAGCTTTTCCCAGTAACCTGTTAAATATTCCTTTACACACACACAAAATGTTTTACACAGGAAATGTGTGCATATGCATACTAAAACAGCTCAAGGGCCCCTTAACTAAGAAAACACTTTCCAAATCATTCAAAACATGTTCACCTTTAGTATATTGTCAGATATACTGATTTCTCCCTGAAGAAATCATCATCTTGATATCATATCCAAAACTTTCTTGACATGTCAATCATTTCTGTTTGGTGGTTTTTAAATATATCTTTAAGTATTTTGAAAGAGCTGATTTCATTGGTGTGTATACCCTTAACAATGACACAAATCACTCATTCTTCAAAATAATTATCTGTGTTTTCCTATTACTCTTCCATGGTGAGTCAAGGTCACTTCTAATTATGGAAAATCTGTCAATATCTTAGGAAGATTTCAATATTTGTTAACAGTGTGATGAAGTAGAATGAGCTCTAGACTTAGAGTTTGGAGTTTGGAATGGCTCATTTTGTTGTTCAGTCATTCCAGACATATCCAATTCTTTTTTATTCCATTTAGAAGTTTTCTTGACAAAGATGTTGGAATGCTTTGCCATTTCTTTCTTCAGCCCATTTTATAGATGAGGAAACTGAAGTACATAATTAAGGGACTTGCCCAGGGTCACACAGCTAGTTTCTGAGGCTGGTTTTGAATTCAGATCTTCTTGACTCCAGGCCCAATGCTATATCCACTGAAGCACCAGCTGTCTCTTAAATCAAAGTGCTATGCTGTTCAAAAGGAGTTCTTGAGACCCCCAGCATATTGAACTATGTTTAAGATGATTAATAATTGAACAGAAAGATCCTCTCACTCGTTCAACTTTGAGAGAAATACTCTTTATCTTCCCTCCATCCTCCATCCCTCATCTCCTACGTTCTTTGTGTTCATCATTTGGGAACCAAGTACCTTCTCTTGTATTTTCATTAAGGACAAAGAAGGGATTTCTCTTCTTTCCTCACCATAGCAATAGACTACATAGACTGCATGCATGTGGCAGAGAACCTGGCCACTAACCTATGCTGATCTCCAATCCCTGACTTCCTCTTCAGTTGCATGTTTCTTTTTTTGGACATAGGTGATAGAACAATCACTAGGATGATATCCTTATGATGTCAGGGATCCTAAAAGCAGGAGGAGCTTTTGGCTGCTGTACCCTTCTTAGAAAAATTATCTGCTACCAAGATGATGAGACACAATTATTGGCAATCCAGAAAACATAGAGACTTTGAGAAAGTTATTGTTCTTGTTCTAAGAATAACTACAAACAACCAAGTTATTCTGATATATATATATATATATATAGAAATAAAATATATGCTATATATGGTATATGTATATACATACACATATATATGTATATATATATCATGTATAAAAATAAAAAACATAAATGTCAAGAAAATGCAGGAAAAATGAAGAAAATTTATAACCCTTAAATAGGGCAATGAATATAACAAATTAGGGGATCTGAATTCCTTAACAGTATCATCTTTAGCCTTAAGTTATCTGGAAAATTCAATTCAAAAGACATTAATTAAGTTCCTACTACTTGTAAAGTTCTAGAAATTCATAAATAGACACAACAAATATAACTAATGTCAAGAATTTGACAGTTTGCTGTAAGGGAAATACAAGGATACAAGTGATAATGATACAAGGAATGATAAGATAAATGCAAAGAGCAAAAGAGATATCTTAGAGGGGAAAGAGTTCTCTCAGAGGAAAAGTAAATTGATAGCTTAAATGGGACCACTCCTGATCCCCTGGAATTGACTTTGGATGAGACTCTGTCCTGTCCCCATAAAGAGTCTCATCCAAAGTCATTTCCAGGGGATCAGGAGTGGTCCCATTTAAACACTCTTTTGAAGCTCAAAAAATCATAGCTGTCTCTCATATCCTTCACCTAAAAGCAGGAGAAAATAGACACAACGGGGAACAGAACCATGAGTTCATGGACTACATTGACTCCTGTGGGGAAATAAAGTCCTGAACCCTTTTCCGTCCTCAGGGATTAGTCTTGCCTTCCCTCTAGAACACATGCAGGCAGAATTGATCCAGAACCAAGAAACGTATTTTGGCTGATTAGGTTTTGATTTTTGGTTATTTTGTTTTGTTTTTAAATGTACTCAAGTTCCTGCCATTTAGCAAGTCTGTCTCTTGTGGTTAGCAGACCAGAACCATATACAGAATGTCTGTACATATTACAAATAAGGAACAGAACATTTCAATTACAAGTCATCATACAGTTCTAGAAGGAAATTCAACAACTTTTTCCATATGAAAATTGCCCATCATTATAAGAAGAAAGGAAATAAGCATTTATTAAAAAATTGCCCATCATTATAAGAAGAAAGGAAATAAGCATTTATTAAATACCTACTATGTGCCAGGAACTATATTGTTTTGCAAATATCATCTCACAATAAACAGTGGCTCTCTACATTACTGTTACACTTTTTCCCCACAAATTCATGAATGGCAGGGTAGACAGAAGAAAGTGATACTGTTTTTCTGTCTAATTTTTCACCCAAGAAGAAATAATTATGCTTCACATCTAATTCCTAATAATATCTAGAGGAATTTTTTTGAAGAAAAAACAATTTTGAATAAGAAAAGTTATTGTTCAATATTCTAGAAGATCCTTTTTGGAAAAGAAAGGAAAAGGAGAAAAGACAATCCTGGTCATTGTTCTTCATTTTTACTTGTTTTGTGTTGTCCTATATTTATAATAGTTTCTATTTAACAGTTGTTTTGGTTTTTTGTTGCTTGTTTTTAAGTATTTGGGAGAAGTTTTTGCTTGCTATTTCCCAGCCTAGAATTTTGTACTCATCCATCTCAAAACAGATTATTTTGTATCCTGAGAGAGGGGCTTTTTGGGTTTTTCTTCTTAGAGGTAGGACTCAGCATTTTCAACTTTAGAAGAAATAAAAAGTGAAAATAAATGTGGTTTTTTTTTTTGTAAGTTCAACTCCTCCCCCAAATATTATCTTATTTGATCACTATAATAATCATGGGACATAGGGACTAAAATTATTTACATTTTACAGTTGAGGAATCTGAGGCAAAAGCTAAGTAAATGTCTAACACAGGATTTAAACTTAGATCTTCCCTACTCCATACTCAGTGATCTCTCTACCATACCACTTACTCTAAGAATAAAATTAGTTTGGAAATTATATCTCTCAACATAGAATTTTAAAAAGAGCACAGAATTTAGAAAACAAAGTAGAAAATATTTGTAAAGAAGTAGAAACTCTGAGAAAGAAAAATAAAGTTGATAAGGGAGAGAAAATTTGGCAGCAAGGTGAGAGAGAGGGCAGGAAGTGAATGGGAGATGGAGAATAATCTTGTTTAGTTAGAAGATAGAATTCTTGGAAGGGATTAGTATAAAATCAAACTGGTAAGATAGGTTGAAGCCTGTTAAAGAGAGAACTGGCTGCTGGGATAAGGAGTCTGCACTTTATTTTTTGAACATTAGAAGTGATTGAAGATTTTTTTTTCACTAGAGAAGTAAGATGGGGCAGATAGATGGTACAGTAAATAATGTAAATACCAGGCTTGGAGTCAGAAAGATCTGAGTTTAAATCTGACCTCAAACACTTATTAGCTGTATGACCCTGGGCAAGTCATCTGACTGCCTGAGTTTTTTAATCTGTAAAATGAGCTGAAAAAGGAAGTGGCAAACCTCTCCAAGACTTTTGTCAAGAAAGGGGTTACAAAGAGTCAATATGATTGAAAAACAATAACAAAAACAAAAACAAACAAACAAAACATGATCAAGGTATTTCATTAAGATTATGGATTTTAAGAATTTGAGGAAGAGTTCTCAGGAATCACTTGTTCAAACACATATGAAAAGAATTTATATTATGGCTATATATCGCTACCTCTCCTTTACCCAAAACCTCGAAAAAGGAAGAACTGCCAACTGCTCAAGGCAAACCATTCCACTCTGAGGCAATTTTAATGATTTTTTTCCCCTAATACCTAATCTAAATTAGCCTCTTAATAACTCTCATGCTTTGCTCTTGGTTCTGCTTCTGGGGACAAACAGAACAAATGAAATCTCTCCTCCATGTATATAGGAGTCCTTCAAATACTTGTGACTATCCTGTTCTTCCTGAATTCCCTAATTTTCTCTATATTAAACTGCTCAATTGATTGAACGGATCCTCCTAGAATACAGACTCAAGACCTTTCATATTCCTAATTGCCCTCTGAACAGCCTCCATATTTTCAGTGTACCTAAACTACATCACTGAGAACTGAACACAATACTTTTCATGAGTTCTGATGAGAGTAGAGTGTAGTGAGACCATCATCTCACAATTCCAGGAAGCTATCCCTTTCCTAAGGTAACACAAGATTGCATTAAGTTTTTCTGTGAACCCATCATACTGCTGATTCCTATTAAACTTGTATTTCACTAAACCCTACCCCCTCCACTCTTTTTCAGAACTACTACTGCCTTATCATGGGTCCAATATTTTATAATTGTGAAGCTAATATTTTTATACCCAAATGCAAAACTTTATATTTAACCTTATTGAATTTCTTCCTCTTAGAAGCAACCTTACCAGATTCAGATTGATAGCTCTAGTTTGTCATCCTGACTTTCAGGATTCCTTAGGAATTTCAAAGATTAGACAACAATCTGAAAGACTGGGTAGGAGGCATTTTTTTAAACAATTTGTATGAGAAGATATGAATATTTGAACTGAAGTGAATGTGACAGAAGTCAAGAATAACTGATAAATACTAGAAATATAGTAAGAATAAAATGAACATTTGTCACCTTTTTTTGTGTAGACACTTCCATAGAATCATAATTTTCTGGTGGAGCACAAAAAGGTCATCTCACTTTCCCCTCTTTATCCAGAGAAAACGTAACTCGACTATTTTTTTCCAAATTTTGAAGTGTTACTAGGTGGTTTCCTTCATTATAGAAGTTCCTATCTCATATAAATGTAGAAGAAGGAGACAATAAGTAAATGGACAGGCAACAATGCCCACATGTCTTCCAGGAGCATGTCTGAACTAGTTACTCAGAATACCATCACTGCATAAGCTATTAAAACAAGTACTACTAGCCAAAGCCTCTTTCCACATATGGGTAAAGTTTTGAGGTAAGTTTTCACTTGCATCTCTGCATAAGCCTTCTTGTAACTGAGTTCCTCTCAGGTTAATCCAGGGCTTAAAATGTAAAGATTATTCTCACATAAGATTTTATCACTGCTCTAAAATGACCTGCACCTTTATTTCTCATCAAGATTCTTAACTCCTCCCTTACTTTGAGTGACTTAAAGGGATATATGGTCAGATTTTAGATGTGAATTAACACTTCTGGCAAGATTTGAACTTGGGACTCCTTTAAGATATGAATTCACAGTTTCAAGTTAGTCCTCCAAAAGCCATTTGCAAAAGAGTAATCTTAGGCCCAGTCAATCCCCAAATCACAATCTTAAATAGCGAATAGGAAGGATATCATTCCCTAAAGAATAGTTACCCTTCTCCGAGTGCTATATTCAGAAGCCATTGTTCAGCCAATTGCAGATGAACTCTGGATTTTAGCTCTCTCTGATATAACTTCAATCACCCAAAGCTGCTCCAATTAGCTCAGTGTCCCCACAAATTCATTCCACAATCTTTCTATCCATGCTGCATCTCTCTCTGACATAACTTCAGTGCCTGGTATAGTTTTCCCTTTAACTTAGTCCAGGATGGATTCCAAAAAAAAAGATAGCTTTTTTCTTAATTTTTTTTTTATTTTAAATTTACCAAAGTAGCCTTTCAAAATAACATCTTAGAAAGGAAAATTCCATAATTTGTCCTAAAAATCTGACATAGCACTCAAATAGCCCTAACTGTTAGAAAGGTTTCACATAATATTATCTACTATTCTGGGGGCAATCGGTTCATTTTCTTTTTTTTAATACTTAGAAACCTGAAAGCAATAGTACCTGGATAATGCTCAGATATTGAAATGAAGGAAAAAGAAAAAGCCAGGAGCTTTATTATCTGCTGAAAGAAAGGAGACATAAAATAAGGGGCTAGATTTAGAGCAGAAGAATAGAAAAATGTGAATTCAGATCTCAAAATGCCAGTAAAGAAATTTCTGAAGAATAAATTTTATTAGAAAGAAAAAAAATTAATCATAAATATTTGCTTAAATGTTAGAGAACTAGGATATAGATAGATTATGCACCATCTTTTTCAAGTAATGAATAATTAGAGAAATTCTATAAAGAAAAGAATATTTAGTGATTTCAAAACAATGTTTGGCATGGGAAAGAACATGTGTGTATGTATATATCTATACATATTATATATTTTTAAAATGTGTTTCAGAATTAAGGAATGAGAAAATCTATGAGACATGGTTCACATAACTATCAAAGTAGAAGGCAGGAGTTACAGCACAGAGCCAAGAGAAAAGGGCATTAGTGAAGGTGTACTTCATGGTTACAGAGGACAGTTTAATATTAACAACTGCTTTTAAATCTGGAGTTACTTTCAAATATCAATTAAGGAAAATTACTGGTCATTTGGCTCTGTCTACCTTTTTTTTCCTGTTTTAGAAATATGCAAATAAACCACTAAAATGTAGCATTTGTGTCAACCACATAAATATAACATTCAAGTATTATTAGAATTTGTCTTTACTTAATAATTCACCTTATAGTCAAACATTCATTAACCTAAATCAAAACAACAATTTGGTTTGAAATCCCATATCATTAACACATTTAAAATGCATGTATAGTTCTTAATTGACATTCCAGTAGATAAACATTAACCCAAACAATATTATAAGCAACTACTCTCAGACTCTTTTAAATTCTAACTATTTTCTGCATTTTTCAATCTATTGCTTCTGTGGAAGTGTCAGATGGTTGTTTAAAACTTAGAGTTAAAAATTTGGTCTTAATGATGGCTATCCATTATAAGAATTTATACTGTCCAATTTGAAATTGTATTCCCCCATTTGCCCTGAAGAACTTAATTAATTAATTACTTTTAGCATCCATTTCTTTAAAATGAGTTCTAAATTCGGCCATCTCTCCCTCCTTTTTTTTTTTTTTTCCTGAGAAAATTGGTGTTAAGGTTCTTGCCCAGGACCACACAGCTTGGAAGTGTTAAGTGACTGAGACCACACTTGAACTCAGGTCCTCCGGACTTCAGGGCTGGTGCTCTACCCATTGCACCACCTAGCTGCTTCCTTCCCTCCTCCTCCCTTCTTCCCCCCCCCTTTCCCCCTCTTCTTCTCACTTTCCCCTTCTCTCTTTTCCTCCCTCTCCCTCTCTCCCTCCCCTCCTCCTCCTCCTTCAATTAATACAGCACATACTTTAATACTCAGAGACTTCAAGGCAAATGGGACAAGTCCTGGGACTAAACAAAAACCGTGAAAAAAATGCTGAAAAATGTGATTCAGAAGCCTCATACCTATACCTCATGAAAACTTTCTTTAAGAAAATTATTAGAAGGTGCTTGACATTATAAACACTAAGTGTTGAAAAAAAAATAAGTTGATTGTAGTGGACAGAAAACGGCTCATTCCTGATATAAGAATAATTCTTGAATATGCTGTCTATTCTATGGTTAGATTACCACAAAAAAGGGTGGGGAATGGATAAAGGAAAAGATATGGATGCTGACTACTTAAGTTTCATTCACTATTACCACTGTAAACTTCAGTAACTAGTTTTTAATGTCTACTTTCATTTACATGTAAAATTTTGATGAGCATCATCTATCAAGCAATTAATCAGCTAGCTAGATTTCCTGTAAAAGATGGTTCTTGGCTGATTCTTAGAGGAAAAGAAGCATTCTACAAAGTGGAAGTTAGAAAGAATTCTGGTTCCAGGAATGAAAGATAGCCAGTACAAAGGCAGAGAAGGGAGTGGCATGTATGTGAAATGGAAAAGTTGATTATTCTGTATAGCTGAAGAAGGGGTCAGCCTGGGTTTGATGTACAATATAGCAGGAAAGATTCACTGGGACCAGATAATGAAGGGCATTGAGAGCTAAATAAAGGGGTTTATAGTTTACCCTAGATAAAACAGGAAATCACTGGGGTTTATTGAGCAGAAATAACAAAGTTAGATCTACACTTTAAGAATATCCTTGATAACTGTATTAAAATTGCTTTCTTATGACATTTCATTTCTTTTCTGTCTCATGTTGACTAAAAGTTGTAAGAATTTAAAGTATCAATGTACTTATTGTTTGTTTATAAAAAGAGAGGTGACTAAAAAAAAAAAGTCACTTTAAACCTGAAGTTTAATCCATAGGTCCATGGATAAATTTCAGGAAATTTGTAAGTTAATATTAGAAACATTACATCTTTACTTTCAATAACTTTTGTTTACCTTTGTAAAACTATGTATTTAACTTTATGCATTTAAAAGAACTTTTTTTTTTTCCTGAGAAGAGATTTACAGGCTTCACCAGACTACTAAAGAGATTCATAATGCACAACTAGTTAAGAACCTCTGCCTTAAAATTTTTTTCTCCAATGGAATGTCTTTCATAAATATCTCAAAATTACACAAAGTTATTTTAAAGATGAGAAAATAACCTTGTTCAACAGCCCTCTTGTTACCTTAAAAGTTTAATTTTTATAATTACCAAGCATTTTTCCCCTTCTAACTTCTTCCCTATTTCTCCATTGAGAAGAAGGAAAAAGAAAAACAAAACCTGCGCAACAAATAATGCATAAGCAAGGAAATATATTCCTCCATTCGCTGTGCACTTTTCAAAAAACTCAAAGAAAAAAAAATCCCCAAACCACGCTATTTCACATCCTAATTGCATCATTTTTTTGTTAAAAAGTAGATGGAATACATTACCATTGTTCCCCCGGAATCACGATGGGTCATAGGCTTGATCAAACTTATCAGTCTTTCAAGGCTGCTCATATTCACAATTTTATTGTAATTAAATAAATTATTCTCCTAGTTCTGCTCATTACACTTTATATGACCATACAAATCACCTACCATCACTTAAGTTGTCCCATCCATTTTTTATAGTATAGTAATATCTAATTACTTTTATGTACTAAAACTTATTTAACTATTTCCCAACTGATGGGCATTCTCTTAATTTCCAGTTCTTTGCCATAAAAAAGAACTACTATAAATATTTCTACATACATGGATATTTTATTGCTTCTTAAAATTTCTTTAGGATGGCCTACTTTCCTAAAACAGCTCTATTAGTAATTAATAGCAAGTGAGGTATATAACAGAGAGAAATGCATTGACTACTATCTCAGAGGTAATACAACATGGATTTCAAAGTCAAAGGTAGATTTCATTATAATTAGAGAGGTGTCTCAGGTGCTTATATTCATATGTAATAATCTACTTATTAAACCAAGCCCCCATTGCTGAATGTCATCAGTCCACTCCTAACTAACTAAATATTTATTTAGCATCTACTACACGTCAGGCCTTATGTTAAATGCTGGAGATACAATTCATAAAAAGAAAGACAAGTCAAGCCCTTAAGAAGCTTATACTCTAAAGCCTAAGACAACATACAAAAGAAGGCAGGAAAATAGAAGCAGGAGGGAGATCCTGGGGAGTGAGTACCTGGTGTGGGGGCATCTTGTGTTATGGAGCTGAAACCAGGCAAAGAAGTAATCCTGCCCCCACTGAAGCTGCTGCCTTTGCAGCCTGGAAGCCCAGTGGGCTGTGCCTGCTCCCTGCTCTGAAGTCTGGATGCAAGCATAGACATAAAAACCTATTTTCTTCACTTCACCACTTCATGTATATTGAGAGAAAACCTGAATACTTCCACCCAGATAATTGTAACCCTCCTCTTCCAATGTTCTCTGGGAAACAGGTGGGTTATCCATAATGGACATCATCCCCTGTCTCTTAGGCAGATTTTATGGCCCCCTTTGTTACTTCAGTTCCATCAAGAAACTATAAGAATAGCATTCAAGATTCTTGTTTCCTGGTTCTGACTTCCCATTTCCAAGCTATGCTGTGGTAATTGTTCTATAAGAACTGTTCTATAAGAAACAAGAGCAGACAGATTTGAAAAAAACCTGGAGAGACTTACATGAAGTGAATAGAACCAAGAGAAAATTGTACATAGTAACAGCAACGTTGCGTGATGATCATGATAGATATTGCTCTTCTCAGCAATACAGTGATCCAAGACAATTCCAAAAGACTTGAGATGGAAAATTCCATCTGTATCTAGATAAAGAACTATGGAATTTAAAAATAGATCAAAGCATATTATTTTCACTTTTTAAAGTTTTTTTTTCCTTTTTTCTCTTTCATGGTTTTTCCCTTTTATTCTGATTTGTTTTTCACAATATGACTAATATGGAAATACGTTTAAGTATAATCTATATCAGATTGCTTGTTATCTTGAGGAGAGTAGAAGGGTAAGGAAGGGATAGAGAAAAAATTTGGAACTCAAAATATTAAAAAAGAAATGCTGAAAATTATATATGTAATTGGAAAATTAAAATAGTATTAAATGCAAAAAAGTACTGTACCATCAAGCATCAAACTTGACAGAGCCCATCACTTCAGTGTAAGAGATGCATTCTAAAGGGAGATCACACTCTCCACACTGTGTGTGAGAGAGAGAATAACCAGAAGTGATTCCTATTGCTTATAATGTTTGCAGCATTGTTTTTCCACATGTCCTCATGAGGAGGAATTTCATTTCCTGTTTTGCTGTAAAGAAGATTATACAGAATCTAGCATCTTTTGCTCTTTCTCTTTGTAGTGAATCTCCTCATTCTGCTGTCCTTAGAATCCCATCTTTTTTGCAAGGGTTAATATTGAAAAATTATCCATGCATATGTTTTGAAAATAAAAAGCTTTAATTAACAAAAAATGAAGCCCAGCTTTTTATCATTTTCATATCAGGTACTCTCCATCTATACTAAAGAAACAGGCATTGAAAAGCTCATTGAAAAGACCTAACTTGGGAGAGGACCCTCATTTGCAAAGGGCTGAAAATAGCTTTTGCAGGTAGTTTATCACTGAATTAGTTTAACCTTTTTCCAGATCTGGGTAACAAGACAGACCTATCTCTTGCAACATCAGGATCAGAGATAGCATCAGGAATCATAGAAGAGTACTCAGAAGAATTTGGTAGGTTTGAAGATGTAAAGGGATAAGGAAACTTATCCAAAGATTACTTGGATGTCTAAAGAACCTACATTCTATTTTTTAAAAATGTAAGTAGTATTTTATTTTTTCCAATTACATGTAAAGACAATCTTCAACATGTATTTTTATAAGATTTTGAGTTCCAAATTTCCCTCCCTCTTTTCCTCCCTAGTCACTTTCCAAACAACAATCTAATATAGTTTATACATGCAGTCATGTAAAACATATTTCCAGGGACAACTTTTAAAAAAGAAAATCAAAGACTTTAGATTAAGAGATTTCTGTTATGTTTTCCTTTAAAAAAACACCAATATGGAAAAAATATTTTCCATTTCTTCTATCTATTTCTCTTGAGAGGGGAAAGCCTTTCTTTTTTTTATATCCTTTCTCTGAAGTTCTCTGAGAATGTAGCCTAACAGTTAGGATGGCATTTCACTGTAGTGCAGGAGGCTGAAGGTTTTTCTTTTTCTTTTTTTGGCCATTATTCTCAATTTATCATCAGCAAAGCAGATTTTGAAGGCTTACTCCTCTTACCTTTGTTTCTCCTGGGAAACTTGCCTTTCTGAAGGCCTGTTCCCAGACCCTTGAAAGTTGAACTCATAATGACCAGGGAAAAACCCAACAGGGGGCAATAAGGAAGCCAGATGTGGAAGGAAGAAATTAGGAGAGTAAGGAAGGAGGAAGAGAACTGTATAGTTGGGGTCAAATCCTGATTGTAAAGCCTTGAATTTCAAGATTTGTGGCCTCGTCATGTCCCTGACTTATGGATGCTGGTCTTAAGACTTGTTGGTCTAGAGCAGATGGAAGATAGGAGATAAAAGCACTTCCCCAAATGTGAGAGCATTTCAGAGAGAATCTCCTATTATAGGGGATAGAGAAGGCAGAGCAGCAAGATGATTTCCTGTCTTGTGTTTTTATGTACAGCTGCCTGACTTCCTCTCACTTTGAACACAGACTTACAGAAGTCAACCCTAGAAAGGCTACATATGCAGGGATTATTATAAGCTCCTTTGCCATCTTCATGATGACAAAAGAACACAAGAAAGAGCCCCATAGAAATCCTGAGTAGACTTTCTAAGGTGAACTTATAGGAAAACATTATTGAGAGTCAAGTTAAATAAGAAAATAAGAATGAATGAAATGCGATCTGCACCACTGAAGATACTACACATATTGATGGAACTATTGGAGTATCTTGAGCTGGAATCTTCTTTTAGTAGCAAACATTCCATTTGATCTGTCTTCCAGAAGGCATATAACTTTATATTGTGTGAATATATATACAAGTTTTCAACTGAGAGTAATTTTTGGTAACAACCCCCCATTATTCTTTTCAATATTTCACTGGCATTTTTGAGATTTCATCCTTTGCATCTTACTCTTTGGTTGTGTTTTCAATTTGCTGTCACTAACAGGTAAGCTACTAACTTGATTATCAGTCTTGGGTCAATCACTCAACCTCAATTTCTTCATCTGTAAAAAGGGGATTTAGAAGATATCAGTGTTTCCCATCATGTTCAAATGTGAGGATCACTTTATAATGACAAAACATTTCATAGACTATCCCATCTCCCACAAGAATTTTTGTTATGTACTTTCTTGAAGCTTAATCAAGATAAAAATTACAATGCTTGTACATATGGATTTATAGATTCTGGAAAATTTGTAATCTATATGTTGAAGGTCACAAAGATCCTTTTATCTGTAAAATTTTATAACAGCATTGAGATCATATGAATGTTTGATTGTATCCTGAATTAATGTACTCATACATTTCTGCCCACTCCCTACTTGTTTCCTCTCCATATATATCTTGAATATGTTTTTTTTTTAATTCTGGAATAATTAATCCACTCTTCCCACACTTCTTCTCTTATTTTAAAAAAGTAGCCATTGCTTCCTGGCAAAGCTTCTC
The DNA here is from genome assembly GCF_048593235.1 of Sminthopsis crassicaudata. Lineage (NCBI taxonomy): Eukaryota > Metazoa > Chordata > Mammalia > Dasyuromorphia > Dasyuridae > Sminthopsis > Sminthopsis crassicaudata. The sequence continues at coordinate 281,333,296 of NC_133618.1, forward strand.
TAATTATAATGGAGTTTTGTCCTTGATAAAACAAAATTTTAAAAATCTCAAAAAATAATAATCCCACCAACTGAATACTTGTTAGTAGTTGAAGTGCTAGAGAGGAAGACATAGTCAGATCTTACTGTCCTCCATGTTCCAGGCTATGCTGTGGTATGTGAATGTAATAGAATACTATTGTTCTATAAAAAATGGTGAGCAGACAGATTTCAGAAAAACCTGGACTTATATGAACTGATGTTCCCTCTACCATGGAAAAGACAACATATTCTAGCTTGCCTTTTTTCTACTTCCCCTGGAATGAAAGTGGTAGATTGCCAGAACTTTTTTTATAGTTTTTCATTACCCTGGGGAGAAGTGTCACAACCTCAATCACTAAGAAATTATCTGCCTCTCCATGTCTCCTTTTTTCATAAGTACACAAACCCTTCTTTGAAGCAATAGCAAGGAGTTGCTGAAAATAATGATCTTAGAACTTCTATATTCTAATTAGTTTTGTCAGAAGAATCACTGTTTTTAGTAAAAAAGGATCAATATTTGTAAGCTGGTGTGGTGAATTTAAAGCACCTTAAAATGTCATACAGTGGTTTCAAGCACACCTTTTTAATATTTCAGCCCTTTACAAATATTTTTAAAAATTGATGAAGTATGTCAAGTGTGGTAGCATACTGATCCTGAAATGATTGCATTATTTCTGTTCAGGATAAAAATAAGGGGAAGAAAAAAATTTGAGGGCCATTAAAATTAAGAAAATTATTAACAAATATATACTTTCTGTTATCTTTATCATCTGGTTTAGCACCTCTGTACTTGCTAACACTCTTACTCCTATCTTTCAGGCATCTTAAAGACAAAAAGCTTTCAATACTCAGCTGAATCTCTAGTTATTTCTAATATTAGAGAGACAGTAATGTTCCAATAAAAAACAGAAAAAAGTCAGAATAGTGAGCCTTCTTAGTCCACCCCAAAACACTGTATGTAGACATTACCACTTCAAAGGTCTGTCCTGGATATGTGAATAAATGTGGAGTTTAAGGCAACATGATGGAGTAAATAGAAAGGACTGGCTTTGGATTCAGGAAAAATCCATGTTCATGTCCTGGCTCTAGCAAATACTACATGTTAAACATGGTCAAGTTACTATTCCTCCATGCTATAGGCAACCTTCTAAGATATGAAGCTACAGAGCAGTTGTTATCAACCTTGGCATGTATGCATAATGATAAAATATCAAGTCCAGATGCTTAGGTATAATTGTTTAGTCATGTTTGATTTCATGTGACTCCATAAACTTTATCTAATGGGTTTTCTTGGCAAAAATATGGGATGATTTGCTATTTCCTTCTTCATTGTGTCTCCTTTACAGATGAAGAATTGCGACAAATAAGTGACTTCCCCAGGGTCACACAGTTAGTAAAGTGCCTGAAGCCAAATTTGAGCTCAGATCTACCTGACCTAATGCTCTATCCATTGCCTTACCTAGCTGCCTTTTATTATAATTATTATTGTTACTTTTTAATTCTTTTCTTTAGATTTTATGACTACTATAAATTTAAATACAATCTAACATATGAAAATTTTGTTTTAACACATATGGAAATTGAAATTGCAGCCCCAGTAGGATGATTAAACATTTAAAAATAAATATCAGAAGTTATCCTAGCACAAGAAGTTTTTTATTACATTTTTAAAAGATAGTCAGAAGAGTTACCCAGAAGTTCAGTGAGAGAGTTTAAGACAAGGCAAAGGTACATGGAAAAAGTGGACATAAAACAATCCTGAATCTGTTTGCCACATTTAATGTATAGAAAAAGAAAACTTTGCCCAAGAATTATATATGTTCAAATTGAAATGTTATTTAATAATCTTGTCACATTGTTTCTTGCAGCTACTTTTTTTGACAGACTTAAAAAAAATCTATATACTCACTAATTTCCGTATCTGTTTGTAATTAAAATCATTAGTTCACTCTCATTACTCTCAATATCACTAGACCTAGAAAATACAAATCCCTAGAGCTAAATACCTTTAGGAATTTAACCTCAAACAAATGTTTATGGAAAACTTAAATAAATCATTATAGGAAATAGAGAGGAAAGAGATTGAATTTCTTTTTGAATTTTACTCTGACTGATTTCATCTAGGAACTAAGAATAGTTACATATTTGAATTTGCATGGAAGGAAATGGAGAATGGACTATAACCTTCTCTTTAGAAGAGTACTTTAGTGACTATTCTTTGCCAAATTCAGCAGTGCCTAATGCTTTTTTAAAATGATAACTCTCCAGGAGTCAAGTGAATGAATGCACCCTAAGGCAGAACACTTTCCTTTAGATTACATCATTTACTGAGCCAATCAGTTTTACTTCTTTATAAAGTACTACATATCATGTAAGTCAAATTTCTCTGGTAATTTGAAATATGAAAGCATATCTTATAGATTCTAAAAAGAATTTTTGTAGAGAGAACATGCACAAAATATTCAAGTAAAATTACATACCTACTTTGGGAATGATGTAGAAGGAAATAGCCATGATAATTATTGCATTAATATGTTGAGTTTGTATGTAAAGAAATCTTACTTTGATGGAGTTGTATGATACAGATCAAAACTCCTTCTACAGCTTTTCTTTCTGTGTAATCCTTGTCCATATATTCCTATAAATTCTTGATAGGAAGTCTACTCAATATGTCAGCAAATTTCCCATACTTCTCTTGACATTGCATTTTGAACTAGTGGAGCACAGATTCAAAATCTACCATTTTATAGTATATTATTCATAAGAATGCTAAATACTAATCAGGAACGTAGAGTATATGGGAATTGTGGAGATCCGCTATAAGAATATGACAGTATTGTGGCAGATGATAAAAACAGAATAGTTGTCATAGGCTAGAATATGAAGCAACACTGTTTGGTTTATGTTTATATTAAGTTAAAAAATTAATATTGCATATCCTTGAAGCAAATAAAGAAAAATAGCTCCTTAGTCCTAACTTCATTAAGGTCACTTTAGTCCAGGAAACAGAATTGTTTAAGTTATAATGAGCCTCTTTAGAGGTCAATCAGGGATGTTCTTTCATTTCTAACATATCCCTTAACGGGGCTTAACTTGTTGTAATAGAAAAGTACTGGGATCAGAGTTAGGAGATCCGGGGTTCATATTTCATCTCTCTAATTATCTACCTAGAGTCTGACCTACTACAAGTCATCTAATCTTTTTGAGTCTTTACTTTTCTGGGTAATTAATAATCAATTTGTTAATCAAGCTATCTAATAATCAATAAATTGATGGTCAGTGGTTTCTCTCTACAAATGAAAGACACCCACAATGGAGATACTGAATGCTTTGAATACATTTGCTGTTCTTTTCTCCCTCTCTTCCTTATCTTTCCTCCCCCCCCCCCAAGACAGCAAGCAAGGTGATATATGTATTACATGTATAGTCATTTTAAACATATTTCCATATTAATCATATTGTGAAAGAAAGATTTTTTAAAAAGATAAAAATCATGAAAAAGAAAAGGCAAAAAAAAGGATCAAAATGGCATGCTTCAATACACATTCAGTTTTCATAGTTCTCCCTGTGGATGTAGATGCCATTTTCCATCCCAAGTTGATTGGAATTGTCTTGGTTCACTGTATTACTGAGAAGAGCTAAATCTATCATATTTGATCATCATATAATCTTGCTATTAATATGTACAATATTCTCCTGGTTCACTCAGTTCAGTTCATGACTTTCCAGGCTTTTCTGAAATCAGTCTGCTCATCATTTCTTATAGTACAATAATATTCCACTACATTCGTATATATTACTTATTCAGCCATTCCTCAAATGATGGACATCCACTCAATTTCCAGTTCTTTGTCAGTAGAAAAAGAGCTGCTACAAACATTTTTGCACATATGGATTCTTCTTCCTCTTCGATGATCTCTTTGGGATACAGACCCAATAGTAACACTTCTGGATCAAAGGGTATACACAATTTTGCAAGTCCTTTGGGCATAGTTCCAAATTGTTCTCTAGAATGACTGGATCAGTTCACAATCCACCAACAATACAGTAGTGTTCCAGTTTTCTCACATCTCCAACATTCATCATTATCCTTTCCTATAATCTAAGCCAATCTGATAAGTGTGAAGTGTTTTCATTTACATTTCTCTAATCAATAGTGATTTAGTGAATGTTATGGAATATTATTTTTCTGTAAGAAATGACCAACAGGAGGAATACAGAGAGGCTTGGAGAGATTTACATCAACTGATGATGAGTGAACCAAGCAGAAACAGGAGATCATTATACACTTCAACAACAATACTGTATGAGGATGTATTCTGATGGAAGTGGATATCTTCAACATAGAGAAGAGCTAATCCAATTCCAATTGATCAATGATGGACAGAATCAGCTACATCCAGAAAAGGAACACTGGGAAATGAGTATAAACTGTGAGCATTTTTTTGTTTGTTTTTTTGTTTTTCTTCTCAGATTATTTTTACCTTCTGAATACAATCCTTCCTTTGCAACAGCAACAACAACAAAATTCAGTTATGCACATATATATTGTACTTAGGATATACTATAAGATATTTAATATGTATGGGAATGCCTGCCATCTAGAGGAGGGGGTGGAGGGAAGGAGGGGAAAAATTTGGAACAGAAGGGAGTACAAGGGATAATGTTGTAAAAAAAAATTTACCTATGCTTATGTACTGTCAAAAATGTTATAATTATAAAAATTAATAAAAAATAATATAAAAAAGCAAGGAGGAATGTCTCAAAAGGAAAAAAATTAGTTTTACATGACTATAAATGTCTTTAATTTCTTCATCTAAAAATTGTTCATATCCTTTGACCATTTATCAATTTGGGAATGACTTATATTCTTATAAATTTGACTCAGTTATCTATATATTTTAGAAATGAGGCCTTCATCAGAAACACTGCTTGTAAACAGTTTTCTGTTTCTTTGAATCTTGATTTCATCATAAATAAATGATATGGTCAAACTGAATTATCATTAACATCCCTTCTAACTTAAAAAAAATTATTCTAAAATTTAATACTCTCCAAAGCTTTTTGTCACCCAAAACAGGAATAGAAGGGAAGTTGTGTATATGGAGAGGATATCCACCTTTATACTATTATCTCTAGGAATAGTAATAATAAATAACATATTGTTCAAATTCAAGGCTTAAAAGATACCAGTGAATTCCCCAGTGAATTCCTTCACAAGTATCACCAGCCTCTTTGCATTTTACTGAGTTGCTTTATGTATGGCCATTTCTGAAAGAATATATCATCTAGCAACTTGATATAAAATAGTTCACTATTCTCATTTGCTCTGCCTCTGTCCATAGTGCTGATCATATACCCTTCCTCACCTTCTTCAAGAAAATGGCTAAGACCACCCAAGTGAAACCATCTCCTTTAGAACTCTGAAACCAGAAAAGGGCAGAAGTCTCTTTAATGGTTCTTATGTTTAAGAAGCCCATTTGTCATTTTCCAGGCCATATACATCCCTAATAATCAAATATTTACCTTTGTGACGACAATCCTCAAATTCCCATACCTCCCACTTTTCCCCCAATTCCATAACGACAGGTTTTTTTTCATTGTTGTGGTGATGATTTAGAGGAATATATGAATCTGGGTTTTGAAATGTGAAATATACACTTTCTTCTTTTACAGCAGCCTTAATTCATAAAATGTCAGATTTTGTTGCTGAGAGATGACAAATGCCCATTCATTCATTCACTTAATAGACATTTATTATGTATGATATATTAGGCACTATTTTTGTACCACATATACTAAAACAAAAATTAAATAGTCCTTTTTCTAAAGACATATATATTCAACTGCTGGAAAAATATGTGCACAGAAAAATAAATATAAAATATATATATATGAAAATGCATATTAATTTTTAATGATGGTGAGGGGAAGAGTATTAATAATTGGAGAGATCAGGAAAGACCACATATAGGAATTCAAATCTGATATGAACCTTAAAGGGAACTAGAAATTACAAATGAGATCATCTCTAAGTGAGAGAGAGAGAGAGGAAGGAGAATATTCCATGCATGAAGGACAACTTGTGCAAAGAAATGAAGGGAGGAGTTTTCTGTTTACAGAAAAGAGTAAGGAAGACAAAATGTTTGTAATGTAGAGTGTGTGAGGCAGACAAAGTAAAATCAGACTTAAAAGAAGTTGAAGAAAATTGCAAATAGCTTAAAACATCAAATAGGGGAGTTTGTATTTTGCCCTAACGGCAAAAAAGGAACTTCTTATTCAGGATAATGATGTGGTTATATCTAAATTTTAAGAATATCAGTTTGACAGATATTTGGAAGATAATTAAAAGCATGTAGAAAATTGAAACAGAGGAAAAATTTAAAAGGCTATTGCAACAATTCAGGTGAGAACCTAAACTATGATTATGCTCTCAAGATGTAGAAATGGAGGCTGATGCAATGTTTTAGAAATAGAATAGACAAGGCGATATCTCCAACTTGGTTATGTTTGGAGTTGACAGACAGACAGAGAGGGTGAGATAGGTAATGGTCCATCACAGGAAATTGAAAAAAGTATTCAGGAAGATAAGAAAAGAATCTAAATGGGATAATGTCATAAAACCCAGTAAAGAAAATATAAGAAATGGTCAAATGTATGAAATACTGAAGATCAGAAAGGATGAGGACTGACAGAAGGTTATTGAGTTTAGAAATTAAATGATTGTTGTTGACCTTAGAGTCAGCAGTTTCAGTTGAAGGACAGGAGTCGAAATCCATATTCCAGGGAATCAAGAAGTGGAATGTGAGTAAATGGAAGCAATGCGGATAGACAAATCACATTGTCTATACTACAAGAGAACATTTGAAAAATGAAGGCAGGGGTAACGAGGTGGTGCAGTGGATAGAGCACCAGCCCTGAAGTCAGGAGAACCTGAGTTCAAATCTGGTGTCAGACACTTAACATTCCTAGCTGTGTGACTCTGGGCAAGTCATTTAACCCCAATTGCCTAGGCAAAAAAAAAAAAAAAAAGAAAAAGAAAAATGAAGGCACATGTGACATTAATCAACAAGCATTTATGTATTATAAACCCCTAATTAAGGGTCTATTATGTTTCAGGTTTTGATATTTCCATACTTAGTCAATAAATTTCCATAATTGATCCTTTGTTCCTCATTTTTCTTTTTATTATCTTCCTTACTTAATAGTTGTTTAACTTAATACTTGCAGAATGGCCTGGATTCCCTTTGTAAGTCTTGTTCTCACATCATCAAGACTAGAATTTGGTGAATTTTCAATAAATATGCCAGGTACATATTTAGGAAGAAGTCATGGGCTGATTGAAAAACTAAGATTCCAAGAGTAAATCATATTGTATCATTTTATTAGCTATAGAATTAATAGAGCAATTTTCTAAAGTAATTCAGAACTGCATTCCAAAATTTACTGAACAATATAAAGCTTTTGATTTAGCAGTACTAATATTAAGGACATAGTTTAAGGAGATTAAAGAAAGAGGGAAATGGTATTTACAAATTATTTATAGAAGATCTTTTTCATAATAAAGAATTGGAAATTAAGGAGATGTTTGTAAGTTGAAAAACTGGATAGGTAGATGGCACAATGGATAGAGTACAAGACCTGAAGTCAGGAAAAATCATCTTACCAATTTCAAATCCAGCCTCAGACATTGCCTTGGCCTGGGAAAGTCACTTAACCAAATTTACTTCAAATTTCCTTACTTGTAAATTAAGCTCAAAAAGGAAAATGACAAATTATTCCAGTATCTTTACCAAGAAAACCTCAGAGTCAAACACAACTCAGCATCGACAACAAAGAGAAGTTATGGTATAGGGATATAATGGAATAATATTCTACTACAAAATTATGAAGAGGAGAGTTTTAGAGAAGCCTGGGAAAACTTGCATCAATTATGCAAAGTAAAGTGAATATAACTAGAAGAACAAGTTATAAAATGATAGCACTATAAAATAACTTTGATAACCATAAAAATGATTAAGGCCATAATTGTTTATGATTCCAGAGTGCCAATATTGTAATATGTTAGCCATTTTCTTACAGAAAGGTAATGAACTCTGGGTACAGAATGAGACATTTTCTGACATAACTAGTATAGAACTCTGTTTTGCTTGTTTATACATATTTATTACATGGGTTTTCTTTTTCTTTTTGTAATATGAGGGTAGAGCGAGGAGAAAAATAGATTTTTCTTAATTTACAAAAATAAATCATATTTTTATATTAATTAATAAAAATAAAGTTTACTTTTTTAAAAAGAAAAAAACATCATGCTGTTTTGATGGCCAGTTAGGATATGGGACCACATAAAATTTTTTGTGTATTGATGTTTCAATGATGACATTCTACTGTGAAGGTGATAGAGCTTTTAGTAATAATAATAATAGAAACAATAAACTCTACAATTTATATAGCTATTTAAAGTTTGGAAAATTTTACATATATTGTCTCATTTTATCCTCAAAACAACTCTAGGAAGTAAAATTATCATTATCTCTCTTTTTCAAATAAGGAAACTGAGGTTGAGAGATATTAAGTGATTTGTCCAGAATCACACAGCTTTTAAATATCTGAGACTGGATTTTAACCTGTCTTACTGACTCCAGTCCAACCCTCTATCCACTGTGCCACCTAGTTGATAAAATAATGTTCTATTCAATATTCATCACTGACACCTGTATAAGTATTTACCCCAGATTTTTTCTTTAAATATTGAAACAAATTTACAATGCTGAACCATCGAACATAACATAGGATTCCCATGTTTGGCAAGGCAGAAATTCATATTCCCTGAACTCCATTCAAGATATTTGGAATCAAGTAAAAAAAGGTGATAAATATGCACTTAATCCCATTCTCATTCAGACTTTGTTAGTTGGTGCAGAAGCATATCAACTTCACACACACCACACACACACACACACACCACACACACACTACACACACACACATCCACAAGGACATCTTTGTCATAAATCAGGAAGGTTAAAAGAAATTTTTCTTAAAGTCGCCCTGAACACATTCCCATAATACCTCACTCTTTTAAAGTATATATGTTTTTCTGAGAAAGGACAGAGACAGGGTGTGCCAGGTAGGAAGTATATGAACTGATCATAAACACAATGGAGGCAACCTGTCTAGCTACTCCTGAATAAAGATGCTGATCAAGTCTTGATTTCCCTCTATTATGCCTTGAATGAAATGATAGCACCTGAAATGGAAACCTCAGCTTTAGCTATCTCCTAGACCTGTCCAGTCAGTTCATGTGTAGGTCTAGAGTTCGTGGGTGCTCTGAGATGCTTCCTTTGCATAAGTTAGAGGTTGGCATCTAAGGAGATGAGAATGAAGATGTAATAGAGAAGAATCAGACCCTGTGGGATTTGGATTGAGGGGAATGTGGCGCAGAAGGGGTCAAAACACAGTCTTCTCTACTCACTCTTCTGAAACTAAATTTTACTCTTCCACCTTGACTATGCTATGTTGAACTAAACACTGAACTTAAATGCTATATAAATCCTTAGTCTTACTTTCATGTTATCAAAATCAGGCCATTAGATATAAATGCCTTGTAGATATTGGATAGAAATTTGCTAGTCTTTTGTTTATATTTATAATTGCCTATTTGAGTGTAGTTTGAAGTTCAAGATTTTAAAAGCTTGTGTTAAAGTAAATTTGCACTCTGTATGGCTATTATGATGAAGAGACACTAACAGAAAAAAGGTACTAAAGGAATAATGAAAAGGAAAGAAAATTATGCTAAAAGATTATATTCAAATTAGCATATTACTTCAAATATAAACATACATGTGGTTAATGATTTTGCAATAAAAGTTATAAAGTAAAACTTAATAATCTTGCTAGAAGTCATAATTTAACAGGCTGAATATTGTAACATGCCACTCTCAGAATATAACAGAAAAGATAAATAAGAAAATGCCCATCTGAGTAGAATATCAAACAATATTTAATAGAGATAGTTAACATTAAATGTAAAATAAAATAAAAATCAACTCTGTGATCCCATTTGGTGGTAAAGATACTGGACTCATTTGCCATTTCCTAAGGCAAAAAGGATTAAGTGACTTGTCCAGAGTTACACAGCTAAGTGTCTGAGGCCAAATTTGAACTCAGATCTTTCTGGCTCCAGACCCAGTATCTACAGTAGATGGTCTGCTGGATGATATAAAAATGGTATGCTGGATAATGAAGAAGGTATAGGAACTATAGAAGTTAGTTTTAGAATACATTCACTGACAATAATATTCATAGTTTATAAAAATAAGAAAATTCATTGGTCTTTCTGGAAGTTAAAACAATGATATCCTAATATCACTTGAATGAAAGAGGAAATGAAAGAGTCATAATACTTAATAGCTTAAGATTTAATTTTTTTCTTTACATATATTAACTCATTTGATCTACTTTGATCCTCACAACAATCCTGTGAGTTAGGTGCTACTATTATCCTCATATTGCAGATAAGGAAGCTGAGACTCAGTGACATGCCCAGGCTTACTTCACTAATAATTAAGGCAGTATTAAAACTTAGATCTAAGCTCAATGCTCTCTCTCTCTGCTTGTATCACCTAGTTGTCAAGAATAATAGCTTTCCACATGTCAAATTCTATGTTATGAAACCAAAGTAGTACTCAGAGTTAAATTTATAGAGAAAGAAAAACATCAAATTTTCCCTTAAAAACTTAGTTAATGCACAAAGTGGCATACCAACAGAAAATAGAAAAGAAGAGATAACTTAAGTCAGTGATTTTTTCCAAATATTTATCATCTTTCATTCTTTTCAGTCATCTTGAAAACTGAGCTATCAATAGCCCCAAACCATGTTGCTTCCAACATGAAGCATCTCAGTATTTAATTGCTTTAATCTAGAGATATAATAGATTGTCTTGACTTAGGCTGATCCCTTGTTAGTTTGGACTTCGTGTTGAAATAAAATATCTCAGTCATTTTACATAGCCATAGCAAAGAAAGAATATTCAATAAGAATGATGCAACACTTAAATTTAAGTGGATACAATCCACTTTGTTCTATATGAAAAGCAAGACACAGAAAGATGACTGTCATCTTGGATATCTGCCAAGTCTACAATGCCTTGGCGGATCTTTTAAATGCTCAGGGAACCAGTAAGTCAGATCATTATGACCCAGAGATACCAGGAAGCTACAGTGGAGACACAACTTAAGAGCTATCTGCTGGTCCAATAAAGACTTGGGGACAGGTTCCTTATGTTGTAAGAAGAAACTAGAAAAACCTATGTGGAGGGAAGAAAAATCTGGTATAAATAGCGATTCTATCAAAAAGGTACCTCCTAATATTTTTGAACTATCTGTTTTTTGAGGCAGGATGTGAAAGATTTTTATATTAGAGTCCAAAAGGATTGACACCATTATCAATGGTGAAATAAGTTAATTGTAGAAATCTAGGCAGATATTTTCCATTTATCATCTATTTGTTGTCATACTTCCAGATTTATCCTTAAATATTCTTAGGGAAATTTCTATTGTATATCTCAAAAAAAAAAAAAAACTTTGAATTTTTCTTTCTAGTTTTTGTCATCATTTTACCTGGAGATAGACTCATAAATTCCTACCTCTCTCCTTTTTTAAGATTTTGCAATTAAATTTACATTCTAAATCATTTTTGCCCTTAGCTGTGTCACAAGGAGATTAAAAATTTGAAGGCTAAAATAGTTTCTTGGTCTCCTCATTGAAGCAATTGATGTACATTGGTAAAGTTCCTTAGCAAATACTGACGTTCTTCCTGATGTCCCTTCTTTTATCTAAAAAACAAAATTGAGGATAAAATAAAATAATAAAAGGAATAAATAGGAAATAACAGAAACAGAAATAAAATCTCATGTATATACATATTTGATAAATACTCAAAAGTGGACTTATTCAGTAAAAACTTTGTCAAAGCTAAATAGCTTATTCATCAAATAAGGACTTAAAATTATATCTTATACTATTTCATCTTAGTTTAAGTTTTGTTTAAATCTGTGATTTTATCAGTGTAGGGATCTACTAGCAAAGATACACACTCTATAAATCAGTAATTACACAGCATCTTATAATCTTAATTAGTTGACTGGGCCACAAAAGGTTGAGCCATCAGTAGTGACACCTGTACCATGTTTTCCTAACTCCAAGGCTATCTATCTATTACCCAAATTACCACACTTCACAAACTAAAATAAACCCTATCAATTATGTGTGTATATGTATGTATATGCATATACAACTGGAAAGAAAAGGATTAATATACTTGCCTCAAATGTGAAGAGAAGGAACATCTTAATTAAGTAAACAAATGTAAGATATTATTGGAAGCAAAAATCAGTGAATTTAATTAAATGCTTTTATATAACAAAAATGGTTCTAAAATTAATGGAAATTAAATAGATAGTTTAAAATATTTTTAGCTAAGATGTATAAGACATTTTAAGGGAGAGAGTTGCCAAACTTTTCCCTACAAAAATATAAATGATTAGATGGGGAGAGATTTAGACTTATCATCAGAGACCTAAGTTCAAATCCTGACTCTTCCACTTACTACCCATGTGATCTTGGATAAGCTCTTTGTGAGCTTATCTTTGGATAAGCTTGGATAAATTCTTTGTGAGTTTCAGTTCACTTGACTATAAAATGGAAAGGGAAGAATTCCACTACATGACCGACTGCTAAGGACATTTCTTTGACCAAGAAATTTTAAATATTTAAATCTATGATCTTATACATAGTTGCTTTATTTGTAATGGGAAAATGGGGGAAAATGTACATTTAAAAGTGAAGAATGGTTGAATAAAGTATGACAAATTGTCATAATAAAATTTTGTGACACTACAGATATTGACAGATATGAAGGGCACATGGAAAATGGGAAGATATCTATGAAAAAGTATAAAGTGAGACCAGAAGAAACAAAGAACAGCAGATGGATTGAGTATCACTATTGAAAGAAAACAACTTAAGAAACAATGGAACTAAATGTTTGTGGCAGCCCTTTTCATAGTGGCTAGAAGCTAGAAGATGAATGGATGTCCATCAATTGGAGAATGGTTGGGTAAACTATGGTATATGAATGTTATGGAATATTATTTTTCTGTAAGAAATGACCAATAGGAGAAATACAGAGAGGCTTGGAGAGACTTGCATCAACTGATGCTGAGTGAAACGAGCAGAACCAGAAGATCATTGTACACTTCAACAAAGATACTGTACGAGGATGTATGCTGATGGAAGTGGATTTCTTCAACATAGAGAAGAGCTAATCCAATTCCAATTGATTAATGATGGACAGAACCAGCTACATCCAGAGAGGGAACACTGGGAAATGAGTGTAAACTGTTATTTTTACCTTCTGAATCCAATTCTTCCTGTGCAACAAAAAATTCGGTTCTACACACATATATTGTATCTAGAATATACTGTAATATATTTAACATGTATAAGACTGCTTGCCATCTGGGGGAGGGGGTTGGGGGAGGAAGGGAAAAAATCTGAATAGAAGTAAGTGCAAGGGATAATGTTGTAAAAAATTACCCATGCATATGTACTGTCAAAAAAATGTTATAATTATAAAATAAAATTTAAAAAAAAAAGAAACAATGGAACTTTGTAAAAATAAAGACAAATTTGCAAAGAAACACATGCTAAAGCATGTTTTTGTTATTATTGGCTCATTGGTCATTGGAGAAGCAAGTTAATAGCATTGTGACTTACAATCTTAGGGAGTTCCCTGGATCACTGCAAAGTTAAATGACTTTCCCACTAAGACACAGCCAGTCTTGAGGATTTCAAGGATAGTCTTCTATTAAACATGCTTTGTTATGTCTTGTTGAAATCCTTAGAATATGTACAGGTATCTAAATACAATATATATGCGTGTACATATAGGGCAGGCAGGGAAGGGCACTGATGGAGATCAATTTAACCTCATACTCCCATCCTCTGTGGAGGTCACGAGCAGCCCTACCTTGCTATGTCCAGTCAGAAATCCAAGTTATGTCAAATCCTTGAGGTTAAATTTCCCCTATAAATCTGTCTATGGCTTAGGCCTTTTAATCCTTTGGGTTATAGCCTTTCGTGGCACTCTGGCTTGTGGAGTCTTTCCCTTCCCTCTTCCCCCATGTCATGGGGTATCTCTCCTCTCATCCCCCATCATGCCTCTATTCTTTCTCCTTTTATCGTTAATTAACTCTTTTAGGGTGCTGACTCCCTCTTAGCATCTAGATAAGGGCATACTCCACTCTCAAAAGGGATTCCCTATTTCCTAGTTAATTGTGAATGCTAATAGGAAATTTGTCTTTTTTTATCTTTAATTATTAAAATTCCTTTCCTTGTTAACTATATGCTCTCCCAACTCTATTTCATATTTATAATTCCTTGTGTGTATTGTATCTCTTCATTTTGTCTGTAACTTCTTCTCCTACCTTTTGCCAAAGAAAATGACCATTTTGAATCCTTCATCTGACCAACATTTGGTGGCTAGATCAATCTCATCATTTGGTGCTAAACCCTAAAGACATTATTTGGAACTAGAAATTGCTCTCCAAAATCACATCAAATGGAACCAGATGGCTTCAGAAGAAAAAGTGAGGCTGGTGACCTTGACCAGCCCTCCCTCACTTAAATCAAATTCACTTGTCTGTCATGGCATCACCTCCCTGATGTCATGGTCCTCTTCAAGAATTGAGGAGAAACAACAACCTGCTTTCTCTCTCACACACACGCAAAGACACAATTTCCCTAGTGATGGTTATTATCTCCGCAATCTCAGTTCTGGCACTCTAGTATTTCTGGGTTATTTTCCAGGGCTGGTTTATTGAGCCTTGGACTGCCTCTGGCAGTGTTTACCTGCTATAGCCTTATTGTCTGTTTCCCTGGCTCCATCCTTTCCAGCCATCTGGTGCCCCTGTTTCAACCCAATGTTTCAGTCTGGGTGCTTTCTCCAGAGTTAGTCTCATCTTTGAAGCTGGAAAAGCAGCATTTCCTTGTGAAGTTCTGCTTATCTGTTCATATTTTACAAATAAAATCTATACCTATGATTTCATCATTTGTAATGAGTTCCTTATGAGAAAACTCTTTTTTGTTGGAATCAGCAACTGCTCTCCAACAGTTCTTACAGAGCTGCCTAGGGGTCTGAGAAAGAGATTCAGCAACTTGCCCAGAATTACACAATCAGTGTATATCAGAGGCAGAATTGTCCACACCACTATAATTATAGTTAGGGCTGTCCATATTAGAGTAATAATGATAGTTCACTTTTATATAGTGCTTTAAAGTTTATAGAGCGCTTTCTTCACATTGTGCTATCCTGATAATTATAAAGTACAAGTATTTCTTGTTTGGTCTCCACCTGTGATTTGTGATTTCATCAATATGGGTAACTCATTCTGTGGAGAACCTTTATAAATAATCAACTTATATTTTTGAGGCACTGAGAACCACTGAGAAGTGTGAATTTTGGCCTAGGGGATTGCCTGCTGTAATGTTATTAGAATGATTTATAGACAAGTTGAACATCCATCTTTTTAATTCCAGTGCCAATTTTTTTTCTTTTTTTCCTTCTTTTAATACAAATGGTTTGTGATGGAGTTTTCTCTAAAAACTAGTGCCTATGTGATTTAAATACAGTGATATTTCATCTTAATCAAAGGCCTGACAGTGTGAGGGAAGTTTAAGTAGCACTACATTATAGACTATAAACTTTTCACTATTTACTTCCAAATTACTTTCTCCTTCTATTGCTAGTGTCTATTCCTTGGCTTACACATTAGTGCCAATGAAAAATCCTTCCATTTATCTTACCACAGATGTGTGACTGGTCCCTGGAGAAGAGATCCTTATTTATCCCAATGAATAGTCTTTCTCTGACAGATCCAGCTTTGTCTATAAAAGTAAAAAAGGAAATACCTGTTTCTGATCTAGAACTATGACCCACCTCATGGGTCTACACCATACAGTTCACATGTGACCTTATTTTTCTTTGTGCCTCTGATTGGCATCTACCACTGTGCAGATAGCAACACTGATGTAACAGCTGCCAGCAGTTCTGTCCCTCTAGGATTGTGTTGATCTCATGTGAAAAGAGCCAGCCAAAAGCTCCATTGATGGACATATTCAGTAAATTCTTTCATTCAATGAAAATCAAAGTTTGGGACGTTGTTATATAATATAACTATCCTATCCAGATCAAGATATATTATAATTTTGGGGCTCTGTTATGTCTAATCTGACATTTTTTCTTATGAAAAATCAAAGCCTGACTATAAAGTATTACAATAAAATGAAATAAAAGCATATATTTTTATCTAACAGCAAAAATTTAAAGGCAATTGTTTATCCTTGAATAGTACTTTATTGATCTTCACATCTTCTTTAGTTTTAATTACTTTATTTAAGTTTCTATGCATATTCACTTTTTACAATTTGCATTTTAGAAGATAACAATGATTTCTTTATTGTTCAATGGTCACATGTCCATTTTCATAAACAAAATAAAATATACTTTGTGTTTTCTGTTCTTGGTATCCAGAGATAATACCTAGTCCATGTTTTTATTTTGTTCATTATTTGTCTCTGCTTTTATTGTTTTAAACTTTTTGGGGCTACAAATTTATATTTACCTTTTTCTCTGGAAATAAAGTCTCATCTTGGGTGTAAGCTATGACATAGTTTAATTAATTTAAATGGCAGCCAGTATCTCTAATTTTTAAAATTATTTCTAGAGTACATCTGGTGAACCATAAAAAATTAAGTAATAAAGTTTAGGTTAGGTTTTTTGTTTTGTTTTGTTTTGTTTTTTCGTCACAGAGCAAAGATAAAGGCTGACAATGTAAAAACTGGTTTTATCTATGTCTCTGATAATCTGTATAATTCTTGAATTTAGAATCAGGGAGAAATGCTTAACAACTAGGATCAATTTAATTTTGAGTTGCCCCTCCTTTTGCTGCTTTCCTATTCTCCCCTAACTCTATCACTCCATAACCTCTTATTCAGACCTGGATTACTTATTGCCCCCTTGCTCTAATCCACCTTTCCTTCAGCCACTAAAGTGATTTTCCTAAAGTGCAGGTTCACCCATTCCACCCAGTGATTCAATAAACTCCAGTGTGACTCCCTATCACCTCCAGGATCAAATACAAAATCTTCTATTTCCTTCTTATCTTCCTCACTCCATTTCCAGTGTCTTTAAATGTTATTCTCTACCACACTCTTCAATCAAGGGACACTGGCCATCTTGCTGATTCAGAAATAAACATTTCATTTCATCCATTCCTCATGCCTGAAATGCTTTCTAGGCAACCCCTACCTATTGGCTTTCCTGGCTTCCTTCAAGTCCCAGGGAAAATTCTATCTTCTACAGGAAACCTTCCCCAATCCCTCTTAATTTGAATGTCTTCTTTTTAAAAATTATTTCCTATTTAAAGGGCAGTCTAATGGAGTGCTAGTCTTAGAATCAGGAAGACCTGAGTTCAAACTTGGCCACAGACCCTTGATACTTACTAGCTGTATGTATGGATGTGTATATGTATATGCATATATATGTATATATATAAAAATAAATATATATGTAAACATATAAATATACATGTAAATATATAAATATAAATGTGTGTATTTATGCATATATATAAATATATTCTATGTGCATATATACATTATACATATGCATAAATATACACACATTCTGTTTACCCTATATATAGCTTGTTTGTTTGTATTTGTTTACTTTTTGTCTTCTCCATTAGATTGTAAATTGCTAGAGAGTAAAGACCTTTTTTTTTAATATCCCTAGCTCTTAGCACAATGACCAAGATGTAGTAGGTATTTAATAAATGCTTATTGACTGATCCTCCCCTGTGAGAACAGATCTATCTTTGAACAATTGGTTATACCTACTGAATTAAGTCTTAAATGAATAAATGATGAATTAAGAGTTCAGAAACTTAGATTGTAAATTTGGTTCTACCAAATGTCATCTATGAGATCATGGACAAATTGCTACAATTCTGGAGGCCTGTTTTTCTCATCTATAAAATTGAACTAAATGATCCCTAAAGTCTTTTTGACCTCTCAGGAATGTAGAGACTCAGATTCTACTCCTGACTGTGCCATAAACTATTGCTTGGGTAAAATTTTTAATCGTTCAATGCGTTTCCTCATTTGTGCAATGGGAATGATAGAATCTTCCTCACATGGTTGTTGTAAGATTCAAATACTCATATAGACATATAATAATTGCATACAATAGACATATAATTTGCATACAAACATATATATGTGTATAACAGGTATGTAGATAACATAGGAGAAAGCTGGAGCACTGGACCTAGAATGAGGAAGACCTGAGTTCAAATTCAGCCTTGAATACATACTAGCTATTTAATCCTGGGCAAATCCCTTAATCTCTTATTGCCTGACCAAAAGGATACAATGAATCCTGCAGGAAAGCAAATGGCAAATCACTCCAGTATCTTAGCTGAGAAAAACCCATTGACAGTTGATTCATGGGGTCACAAAATGTTAGAAACAAACAATCAATTAAACAATAAAATATTGCATACATGAATACACACATATATAAATACACATTTATATATTTCTACACACAAATGTATCTATACATATAGTTTATGTGAATATGTCATTTTGAAAACCTTAAATCATTATAAAAATGTTATTTTTATTTTTATTACCATTGTCTTCAAGGTCTCTGATTGAGTTAAGCTGAAATTTTAATAATAATATTTTTTTTAAATCAGGGGAAAATGATCAGATATTTGTAATTGATATTTTTTGTTTTGTTCAATAATTTCAATTGCATCCAAACCTTCATCATCCCATTTGGGTTTTTTTGGCAAGGATAGTGAAGTGGATTGTCATTTTCTTCTCCAGCTCATTTTACAGATGAGGAAACTGAGACTAACTGGATTAAGTGATTTGGAGAGGTTCCCACAGCTAGAAAGTGTATGAGGGCAGATTTGAACTCAGAAAGATGAATCTTCCTGACTCCAGATCCAGTTTTCTATCCACTGAGCTACCTCATTGCCTCTATTTGATCTTATTGGGAAATTGTTCATTCATGTCTTATTTCATTCAGTAAACATTTCCTGTGCAGGAATTATTTAATAAGGGAAATAAATAGAAAATTATGAATTCTGCCCTCTAGAGGATACATATGTAATGATTTTGATCAAGCCTAGGAAGGCCCACATGACCTTTATTAACTGAAATGTTCTTTTCTAATAAACTGTGCCCATTGATATTGAAATAATTATGCTGCCTCTACCATTAAAATGATTAATAATAATAGCAAAAATTTACATGCCATTTTAGAAATATTAGCTAGTTTTATCCTTGCAATAACCCTACAGAAGTAGATGAGGAAACCAAGGCAAATTAGATGACTTGCCAAAGAACACAAAACAAGCATCTTAGAGTTTAGGTCTTCCTAATTCCAGATCCATTGCTCTATATACTGCATCATCTAGCTGTCTCTATATAATTAAGAATTATACCTACATTTAGCATATATTTTAACATGTATTGGACTACTTGCCATCTAGGGGAGGGGGTGGGGGGAAGGAAGGGAAAATTTGGAACAGAAGGTTTTGCAAGGGTCAGTGTTGAAAAATTACCCATGCACATATCTTGTAAATAAATAGTCATAATAAATAAATAATTTTAAAAATTATATCTACTAACTGCTTTCCAAAAGGGAAAAATAAAACAAAACAAAACAAAAAAACCAAGTATTAAGCATCTACTCTGCCTCAGCTAATGTTCTATGCACAGCAGATACAAAGACAAAGGTAAATAGTCTCTGCCTTTGGGAAACTTACACTGTATTAGAGAAAATAATTTAATCAAAAACAAAATAATTTGAGGTGCCTCTAACAACTGGAGGAATCAGGAAGAAACTCTTATAGAAAATGCTATTAGTCTAGAGTTTGAACGTCGCTGGAGAGTCTAAGACATGAAAGTGAGGAGATAGAGTACTCCAGATATGGAGGATAGCATAGAGGTAGGAAAGAAGAGGGGATAGTAAAAATATTTATCGAAGTACCATTCTTTTTTACTACTCAGGAGAGCTAAGTTGTCATTCTTCATTAGTAACCAGTATGTATGAGTGGTGGAATTGATGAACAGTGTTGTTCAATCACTCTTATTTACTACCGAACTATTTCCTAGATCGATTTGCCCAGATTGATTGATTCCTTTCATGGAAAATTATAACAAAAGTAAATAATTTTATTTTTAATAATAATGATGCTAGGAGTTACATAGTGTTTTAAGGTTTGTACACTATTTTACACATTATCTCATTTGATCCTCACAAGAGCCCAGTCAAATAGATGCTATTATTCTCTTCAATTTTAGAGTTAAAAAAGGCGAATAATTCTTAATTTCAGTGATTTCAAGCCCCCAGTCACAGACATTAATCTGGCAAAAACCCTGAAATTTACCATTCTCTCCCCCTCCCTCTTTCCCTTCTCTCTCCTTCCTTCTTCCCTCCTTCCTTTCTCTCTCTCTCTCTCTCTCTCTCTCTCTCTCTCTCTCTCTCTCTCTCTCTCTCTCTCTCTCTCTCTCTCTCTCTCTCTCTCCTGAGACAATCCCCCCCTCATCTGCTTCTTTCCAACTTAAATCCCAGTAGGAACTCAGACTAACACATGTCTGTGTTTAACATTGTTTATCAAAAATAGAATAAACGTTCAAAACAACAAGTAAATAGACTTCCCCTGTGCCTAGAGGAAAAGGCTTCAGACTCCCATGATAGAACCCAAGTAGAAAAAGGAAGCATGGGATTGCATCCTTGGGTTCTATATCCTGGGAGAATTGATATGATCTATCCCCATATCTCTTGTGCCAAATTGGCTCAACCAGACTAACTTCCAGAGTCCTATTGTCCAGTCCTCACAATTGATCCCTTTACCAACACTTCCATTCCTTTGTCTCCACATGGCTTCTTATATTGAAGTCAAATCCTAACCCAGCTATTTACTAACTAAGTAAATTGCAAACTAAGCTAGTTACAAGCTCTGTGGACCTTAGACTCACTCCTCAATTGTAAAGTGAAAGGATTGTATTCAATGGCTTCTGAGATCCATTTCAGCACTAAATAGATGATCCTATGATTCTCTAGTCCCATGGATCTTCCATGTGTTTTGCCAGGAACTGCACTTTTAGTTTGGCTTCTGTATGGACTCATTCAGACTGCCTTCTTTTTAAAAAAATAATTTTTTTTCTCAATCACATGTAAAAGCAATTTTGAACATTTAGAAAAAAATGAGTTCCAAATTCTCTCCTCCCTTCCTCTCACCTTTCCTTCCTGAGATGGTAAGCAATTTGATACAGGTTATGTAACTTATTTGGTAATAGGTTATAATGCATTTGCAATAATGCATCAAAAAAATCGTGCGTATTTCCATGTTTTGTTTTGATTTAATTTGTCAGGAACCTGGACCAATCATTTCTCAACCACTGACATGCTTCCTGTATAACTCAGTCAAGGATTTATTGTTCATAAAAGGATCAGAGGACATCATCATACTGTATCATTTAGTTTAACACCTTGTTATTGGGGCTCTTCCTTCCTGGAATTAGATCCTGGGTTTTAAGAGACCAGCACCATTTCATAACTATTGCAGTATGTTCTCATACCTACTGAAAGGGAATGTGACAGACATACTTTGGGAAAGGCCATGGTTTTGAAGTCAGAGGACCTTGATTTCAAATTCTTCTCTCATGATCCTGTCTCTGACGTATGCCAACTTTATTTTCTTTAGCAAAATAGATTAAGCTCAGTATACTCCCTGTAAAATGAGGATGTTTGATTGACCTTTAAAATCTCTTCCAGGTCTAAATACATGATGTTTTTTGATCTTAAAAAATAGCTTACAATATTTAAAAAATATAGGTCCATAAAATTTGAATTTCTTCATGATAATGATCATAACTAGCTAACATATATAGATCTTAAGAAAAGTGAATTTTAAATAGTTAAACTTATATCAATAAACTTAACATTCCTACAACTATCATCACAATATGATGTTTTTTTTAATTTATTTTTTTAATTTTATACTTATAAAAATTTTTTGACAGTATACATGCATGAGTAATTTTTTTTATAACATTATCCCTTGTATTCATTTTTCCAAATTTTCCCCTCCTTCTCTCTAGTTCCTCACCTAGATGACAGGAAATCCCATGTATTTTACATATGTTACAGTATAACCTAGATACAATATATTGTGTAAATCCAATTTTCTTGTTGCACGTTAAGTATTAGATTCCGAAGGTATAAGTAACTGGGTAGATAGACAGTAGTGCTAACACTTTACATTCACTTCCCAGTGTTCCTTCTCTGGGTATAGTTGTTTCTGTTCATCATTGATCAACTGGAAGTGAGTTGGATCTTCTTTATGTTGAAGATATCCACTTCCATCAGAATACATCTTCATACAGTATTGTTGTTGAAGTGTATAGTGATCTTCTAGTTCTGTTCATTTCACTCAGCATCAGTTCATGCAATTCTCTCCAAGCCTTTTTGAATTCATCCTGCTGGTCATTTCTTACAGAGCAATAATATTCCATAGCCTTCATATACCATAATTTACCCAACCATTCTCCAATTGATGGACATCCATTCATCTTCCAGTTTCTAGCCACTACGAAAAGAGCTGCCACAAACATTTTGGCACACACAGGTCCCTTTCCCCTCTTTAGTATTTCTTTGGGATATAAGCCCAATAGCAGCACTGCTGGATCAAAGGGTATGCACAGTTTGATAACTTTTTGGGCATAGTTCCAAATTGCTCTCCAGAATGGCCGGATTCTTTCATAACTCCACCAACAATGTATTAGTGTCCCAGTTTTCCCACATCCCCTCCAACATTCATCATTATTTGTTCCTGCCATTTTAGCCAATCTGACAGGTGTGTAGTGGTATCTCAGCGTTGTCTTAATTTGCATTTCTCTGATCAGTAGTGATGTGAAACACTCTTTCATATGAGTGGATATAATTTCAATTTCATCATCTGAGAATTGTCTGTTCATATCATTTGACCATTTATCAATTGGAGAATGGTTTGATTTCTTATAAATTAGGGTCAGTTCTCTATATATTTTGGAAATGAGACCTTTATCAGGACCTTTAACTGTAAAAATATTTTCCCAATTTGCTACTTCCCTTCTAATCTTGTTTGCATTAGTATTGTTTGTACAGAAACTTTTTACTTTGATGTAATCAAAATCTTCTATTTTCTGATCAATAATGATCTCTAGTTCTCCTCTGGTCATAAATTCCTTCCTCCTCCACAGGTCTGAGAGGTAGACTATCCTCTGTTCCTCTAATCTATTTATGATCTCATTCTTTATGCCTAAATCATGGACCCATTTTGATCTTATCTTGGTATATGGTGTTAAGTGTGGGTCCATATCTAATTTCTGCCATACTAATTTCCAGTTTTCTCAACAGTTTTTTTCAAATAATGAATTTTTATCCCAAATGTTGGTATCTTTGGGTTTGTCAAACATTAGATTGCTATAGATGTACCCTTTTTTATCCTTTGTACCTAATCTGTTCCACTGATCGACTGGTCTATTTTTTAGCCAATACCAAATGGTTTTGATGACTGCTGCTATATAATATAGCTTTAGATCACATACACCTAGACTACCTTCATCTGACTTTTTTTTCATTAGTTCCCTTGAAATTCTCGACCATTTATTCTTCCATATGCATTTTGTTGTTATTTTTTCTAGGTCATTAAAATAGTTTCTTGAGAGTCTGATTAGTATAGCACTAAAGAAATAGATTAATTTGGGGAGTATTGTCATCTTTATTATATTCGCTTGGCCTATCCAAGAGCACTGAATGTCTTTCCAGTTATTTAGATCTGACTTTATTTTTGTGGCAAGTGTTTCGTAATTTTGCTCATATAATTCCTGGCTTTTCTTTGGTAGATGGATTCCCAAACATGCTATGCTCTCGACATTTGTTTGGAATGGAATTTCTCTTTGTATCTCTTGCTGTTGCATTTTGTTGGTGATGTATAAAAATGCTGAGAATTTGTGTGGATTTATTTTGTATCTAGCAACTTTGCTAAAGTTGTGAATTATTTCTAATAACTTTTTATTAGAATCTCTGGGGTTTTCTAAATATACCATTGTATCATCTGCAAAGAGTGGCAGTTTGATTTCCTCATTACCTACTCTTATTCCTTTAATCTCTTTCTTGACTCTTATTGCCGAGGCTAGCATCTCAAATACAATATGGAATAGTAATGGTGATAGTAGGCAACCGTGTTTCACTCCTGATCTTACTGGGAAAGGTTCCAGTTTATCTCCATTACATATTATCCTTACTGATAGTCGTAAATATATGCTCCTGATTATTCTAAAGAATAGTCCATTTATTCCTGTACTCTCAAGCGTTTTTAGTAAGAATGGATGTTGGATTTTATCAAATGCTTTTTCAGCATCTATTGAGATGAACATATGGTTTTTATTAATTTGATTATTAATATGGTCAATTATACTAATAGTTTTCCTAATATTAAACCAGCCCTGCATTCTTGGTATAAATCCTACTTGATCATAATGTATTATCCTGGGGATGATTTTCTGAAGACTTTTTGCTAATATCTTATTTAAGATTTTAGCATCAATATTCATTAAGGAAATTGGTCTATAGTTTTCTCAGTTTTCGATCTACCTGGTTTAGGTATCAGTACCATGTCTGTGTCATAAAAGGACTTTGGTAGGACTCCTTCATCCCCTATTTTTTCAAATACTTTATATAACACTGGGGCTAATTGTTCTTTAAATGTTTGGTAGGATTCACATGTAAATCCATCTGGTCCTGGGGATTTTTTCCTGGGGAGTTGATTAATAGCTTGTTCTATTTCTTTTTCTGAAATGGGACTATTTAAGCAATTTATCTCCTCTTCTGTTAAACTAGGAAGCCTATATTTTTGGAGGAAGTCATCCATTTCACTTAAGTTATCAAATTTATTGGCATAAAGTTGGGCAAAGTAACTCATTATTTCTCTAATTTCCTCTTCATTGGTGGAAAGATCCCCCTTTTCATTTGTAAGACTAACAATTTGATTTTCCTCTTTCCTTTTTCTGATCAGATTTACCAATGGTTTATCTATTTTATTGGCTTTTTTGTAAAACCAACTCTTGGTTTTATTTATTAATTCAATAGTTTTTTTTTTTACTTTCAATATTATTGATTTCTCCTTTTAATTTTAGTATTTCAAGTTTGATTTTTGGTTGGGGGTTTTTAATTTGGTCTTTTTCTAGCTTTTTAAGTTGCAGACCCAATTCATTAATCTTCTCTTTCTCTATTTTGTTCAAATACGCCTTTAAAGATATAAAATTTCCCCTTATTACCGCTTTAACTGCATCCCACAGATTTTGGTATGATGTCTCATCATTGTCATTATCTTGGGTGAAATTATTGTTTCTATAATTTGCTGTTTCACCCAGTCATTCTTTAAGATGATATTATTCAGTTTCCAATTACTTTTTGGTCTATTTACCCCTAACTTCTTATTGAATGTAGTTTTTATTGCATTCTGATCTGAGAAGAAGGCATTTATTATTTCTGCCTTCCTGCATTTAATTTTGAGATCTTTATGTCCTAATATATGGTCAATTTTTGTATAGGGTTCCATGAACTGCTGAGAAGAAAGTATATTCCTTTCTATCACCATTCAGTTTTCTCCAAAGGTCTATCATACCTAGTTTTTCTAATGTTCTATTTACCTTTTAAATTTCTTTCTTATTTGTTTTGTGGTTTGATTTTGTCTAAATCTGAGAGTGCAAGGTTGAGATCTCTCACTATTATAGTTTTACTATCTATTTCTTCTTTCAACTCTCTTAACTTTTCCTTTAGAAAGTTAGATGCTATACCATTTGGTGCATATATGTTGAGTATTGATATGGCTTCATTGTTTATGCTACCTTTTAGCAGGATATAGTTTCCTTCCTTATCTCTTTTAATTAGATCAAATTCTGCTTTTGCTTGATCTGAGATAAGGATGGCAACCCCTGCTTTTTTGGCTTTATCTGAAGCATAATAGATTCTGTTCCAACCTTTTACCTTTACTCTGTCTGTATCTCCCTGCTTTAAGTGTGTTTCCTGTAATCAACATATTGTAGGGTTCTGACTTTTGATCCAGTCTGCTATCCATCTCCATTTGATGGGAGTAAAAATTACTAATTCTGTATTTCCTGCCATCATGTTATCCCCAGTTTATGCTTTTTTCCCTTGACCCCCCTGAACCCCTTCCCCAATATTTAATTTATAGATCCCACTTGTGTCACGCAGCCCTCCCTTTTTAGTATCCTTCCCCCCTCCTTTTAAGTCCCTTCCCTTTTCTTGTACCCTTCCCTTATTCCCCTTTTCCTTTTTCCTTTTCCTCTCCCCCCTTTTAATGAGGTGAGAGAGAATGCTCTAAAAAACAAATATGTCAATTATTTACTCTTTGAGCCTACTCTGATGAGAGTAAGATTCACACAATGTTTCTCCCCCTCTTTAAATTCCCTCAGATGTGGTAGATTTTCTATGCCTCTTCCTGGGATGTAATTTCCCTCTTTTTATCACTCCTTTCCTTTTTTCTGATACTACCCCCTTCCCTTTACTACTCCCCCCCCCTGCTTTTTTTAATATCAGTAAAATCAAATTATCCATGTGGACTTTCTATATATCCACAACAGAGATACAGTTCTCAAGAGTTCTGTTTACCTTTTTCTGCTTCTCTTCAGTCTTGTGGATGTAGATCAAATTTTTTGTTTAAGTCTGGTTTTTTTCTTAGAAAAAAATGGAATTCCTCTGTTTCATTAAATGACCATCTTCTTCCATGGAAGAAAATGCTAAACTTAGCTGGGTAGTTTATTCTTGGTTGCAATCCTTGATCTTTTGCCTTTTGGAATATCAGGTTCCAGGCCCTTCGATCCTTTAATGTGGAGG
The DNA here is from genome assembly GCF_048593235.1 of Sminthopsis crassicaudata. Lineage (NCBI taxonomy): Eukaryota > Metazoa > Chordata > Mammalia > Dasyuromorphia > Dasyuridae > Sminthopsis > Sminthopsis crassicaudata. The sequence continues at coordinate 281,360,362 of NC_133618.1, forward strand.
CAGCCAGATCTTGAGTGACCCTTATTGTGGCACCTTGATATTTGAATTGCTTTTTTTCTAGCTGCTTGCAATATTTTTCCTTTGTTTGGTAGTTCTGCAGCTTATCCGCAATGTTCCGTGGAGTTCTTTTTTTAGGGTCTTTTTCAGAAGGTGTTTGATGAATTCTTTCAACGTCTTTTTTTCCCTTCCGTTTCTATTATCTCTGGACAGTTCTCTTTGATGATTTCCTGTAAAATAGAATCTAGGCTCTTTTTTTGATCATAGTTTTCAGGAAGTGCAATGATCCTCAGATTATCTCTCCTAGATCTATTTTCCAGGTCTATAGATTTTCCCAGTAAGTATTTGATGTTATTCTCCAGCTTTTCTTTTTTTTTTTTTTTTTTTTTTTTTTGTTTGACTGATTCTTGGGTTCTCAATGAATCATTCATTTCTCTTCCATCCTGATTTTTAATGAGTTATTTTCTTCATTCACATTTTTTAGTTCTTTTTATATATGCCCAATTGAGTTTTTAAATGAATTATTTTGCTCTATTGAATTTTTTCCATTTCCCTAATTTTTTTAGAGAGTTATTTTCTTTTTCCAATTCAGAAATCCTACTTTCTTGAGACTTTTTATCTTTTCCAATTCAGAAATTCTACTTTCTTGAGAATTTTTTATCTTTTCCAATTCAGAAATCCTACTTTCCTGTGATTTTTTAACCTTTTCCAATTCACAAATTTTGTTTCCCTGCACCTTCTGTGAATTCTTTATTTTTTCCAACTCAAATTTCAGGACGTTGTTATTCTCTATCATAGCTTCTCTTTCCTTTCCCCATTTTTCTTCAAACTCTCTTAACTTTTTAATAGTCTCTTCTAGAAGAGAGTTATGTGATGGGAGGCAGGTATCATTCCCTTTTAGGCTGTTATCTGCTGATTCTCTGCTGTTAACTTCCTTGGGGTTGGATACCCGCTCTTTCTCTTTGAAGAAGGTATCAATCATTCTCTTCAGCTTCTTACTCATTGTTAAAAATCTGTTGGGGTCTGCCCTTGGGGTAAGAAGTTTATTTATTTATTTACCAGCTTCCTCCCAGACCAGATGGATGCAGCGGGTCCTCTGCCTGATCTAAGAGATAGCTCTGGGAGAGAATCCCCTTCCCCCTCCCTGGAAATGCCCCAGAGGTGATTAGTACAGCTGTGCTTTGAGGAGTGCCCGGTGAAGGACCCCGCTGTGTGGCCTAGCGTCTTCCCTGAGGTTTAAGACTGAACAGTAAAGGCAACACAAAGCCCAGTCAATGCATCCTGTGTGACGTGAATATCAGCAGCTATTGTGAAAAGCCCCTCCGCTCAAACTGGAAGTGTCTGCCCAGAAACCGCAGTCACTGTTTCAAAGGTTCTGCTTCTCTGGGAATTCCTCAACTGCTAGAGTTTCACTGCCTCAGGCTGAACTGGTCACTATGTGGATTAGAGGCTGCCTCGGGCTGTGTCCCAGCTGTTTAGGCTCTTAACTACCCGAAGGAGAAGTCCCAGGCAGCAGAAGGCGGCTTCACAGCAGAGCCAAGATCTGTTAGGTCACTTTCAGATTGGGGTGGATTAAGGATCTGGCTTTATATTTTAAAGTGGCTTGATTTCTCTTCTGAACTGCTGTTTTATAAGCAGAGAAGAGCTAACAGCCTGTGCCAGATTCTTCTATCTCAGTGGCTTCTCTGAGCCCAGAGTTCTCCCCAGCCCAATCAGCGCAGTGTGTTTGTACCTAACCTTGTCTGTGCTGGCTTTTTTTCTTCCTCCCCTTGGAACTGACCTTTTCTGTTGAAATTCCAGATTCTCTTCAGCTGTTAAGTTGTGCTTCTAATCCTTGTGGTTTTTATCAGTCCAGTATTATTTTTGAGGCTGATTTAACTAATTGGTAATGAGGGAAGAAGGGAGCTTACAAATTTGCGTGTATCTTCTCTGCCATCTTGGCTCTGCCCCCAATACAATGTTTAACTATCCTCACAATACAATGTTTACTACCTTTAAAATAATTAAATATATGACTTCAGTATTAAAAATAATTACATGATAAAAACATTCAAAAAGAATACCTCTCTGGGCCTCATCTTTAAAATTAGGAAAATGGTAACTCAAATTTTCCCATTCTTTTAAAAAATTTTAATGTAATATAAAATTTTAATTGAATTCAATTATTAAAGTTCAAAAAGAGGATTTTTTGAAATTTGATAATTGAATTCAATTAAAATTTTTACAATAAAATTTATAAAAGCCAATATGAAGTGAGGATTTTATTTTATTGGTAACTTTATTATGAACTTTTCAAGAATGTTGCTCATTCAGTTACATTGGCTGGCACATGGTACTTAATATATTATATTATACACTACCTATTGTATAATATAATATATATTATAATATATAATGGATTAGCAAAAACAAGACTGGGTATCTTAAATAACTATAGGAAGTAACTAAGAAAGGCAAAGAAAATAATTAAAGATAAAATAAAATTTTGAGTATGTACAAGTAAAAAGTGTTTACATGCATATAATCAATGAAAAAAATAATTTAAAGAGAAAAAGAAGAGTGGAGGAAAGCAATTGCAGCAAATATCATAGAAAAAAAAAAGTCTGGTTTCCAAAATATACAGGAAGTTGGCACAAACTATAACACCAAAATCACTTCCCCAGTTGGTAAGTGATCAAATGTATACTTTTGAAAGGATTTAGAAGTTTCAAATGTCCATATGAAAACATGGAAAAATTCAGTAATAATACGAGCAATGAAAAATTTAAAATTTCACCTTTCTCAGTGCAAAATGCTACAGATGAAAAAAGAACAGTCAAGGGTTGGAGGGACTGTGGGAGGACAGGCAAACATACATATTTTTGGTAGAGCTGTGAATTGATACAAATGTTCTGGATTTCAATTTAGAATTATACAAAAGAAAAGATTAAATTATATGTACCCTTTGACCTAGCAATTCTACTTCCTGGCTTTTAATCCATGGAGTCAGGGACAGAAACAGTAGTCCCATACATAACAAAATCTTCATAGCCTTCTTTATGATGGCAAAGAATTGGAAACAAAGTGAGAATTGGGTAATAACTAGAGGAAAAAAATACTGTGGCATAAGTAGTATGTGGAATTTTATTGTACAATAAGTGACGGTGAATGTGAAAATATTGAGATACAAATGTGGAATTGTATTGCACAGTAAGTGATAGTGAATGTGAAAATATTGAGATACATAAAAAAATTCACATGAACTGGTATAGATCAAAAATAGGCAGATTTAAGACAAAAGTATACACAATGATGACATTGTATAAATGAAAAGATTCCTAAAGGAAATCTGAATCTGACTATTGGGCAAAAAAATAAGATTTTTAAATAAGACATAATGAAACGTTATTATAGGGATTTCTGTTCAGATCATAGTGGCATTGAATAGTAGTTGAGGATTTTTCCACTTTGAGATCCCATAATTGTGTGATAATTTAGAATTCCTTGCTTTTCCTTGAAAAAGATGCCCCATCATCCTATTCTTGACATTTCTACTAGCTATCTTCTAGACAGGAAATGCTATTCCTCCATATTATACTTCTCTGACTTCCTTCAAAACCCAACTAAAGCCTTACCCCTTACAAGAAACCTTTCATATCTCTCTAAATTTTAATGTACCCCCTTCTGTTATTATTTCTGATTTATTCTGCATATAACTCATTTGCACATAATTGTTTGTACATTATCTACCACATTAGATTGTGAGTTCCTTAAGAATAGGCACTAACTTTGACCTTTTTCTGTGTCCCTAAGGCTCTGGCACACAAAAATATTTTAAAATGTTTTTTGAATGACTATACATTTTCACATACATTTCAACGTAGAAAAATTTATGAATGCAACCTTATATTTCATCTCCTTAAAAAATGTTTTTCTCTAAGAGTCTTGTGTTGGTAAATACACTGATCCACAGGGATTAAAGCAAAATACCAATGAAAGCTTCCTAGTCTTTCACAAGATGGTGTCAGAGTCTTAACCTGTGTAAATATGGTGTGCATGGAGATGCTAGAAACAAAGCCAGTATCACTTAGGGTGTGTGAATGAATATTCTTACTCCATTTCAATAAACTACTCCAGTGTCTAGCACAGGAATAAGGATCCATATTCAAGGGCTTCAAATCTTACCATTTGTTGTTTAGACTAGTATTTATCTGCTCCCTATTAGACATCCTGGTGAGCTTCTTTCTCTGCTTTCTATTAAAAGAATCTGTTAATTCAGAAATCACATTGTGTTATCTCTAGATTATAAATTTGAGCTCTGTACCATATAGCAGGTTTTCCAAGAGAAGAAAATTTGACATCCCCTAAGTACCCACTGAACCTCACAGGGGTTCCATATTTGCCAACCTTGGGGACCTAAGAGCCAGTGAAATTTGGATTCCTAACTCACCTCTAATATATATTAACCTTGTGATCCTGGGAATCTGAAAATTCACTGAGGTTCTTTCCTGCCCCAGACACCTTTCTGAAATTGCAAACTACAGAGCAGGTGCCCATTTGCATTGATAGAGAAAATGCATCATACATCAATGAAATAACAGCTCTAGTTAACAAGTTCTTAGGAAGACATTTCTTAAATCAAAATTCACCTCTCAGAAATTTCTACCAATTCCTCATAGTTTTGCCTGCTTGGACTCAACAGAGCACATGTAAACCTTCTCTATTAGATGTCCTTTCACATACTTGAAGGAAAGTATTCTATTCTTCCATAAGTCTTTGCTATTCTGGACTACCTCTTTTTTTGTCTTTCTTCAGTTACATGTTAAAACAATTTTTAATATCCATTTTTAAAACTTTGAATTCCAGATTCTCTTCTTTCCTCCCCTCCCATTTAGATTGCATGCAAGTTATGCATTTGCACTCATGAAAACATTTCCATAATAGTCATGTTGTGAAAGAAAACAGACCTTCCCCAAAAAACCCTCAATAAAAATAAAAAATGCACAATATGACAAATATGGAATGTGTTTTAAAGAATTGCACAAATTTAACCTATATCAGATTACTTGCTGTCCTGGGGAGGGAAGGAAAGGAGGGAGAAAATTTTAGAACATAAAGTTTTACAAAAATTAATCTTGAAAACTATCTTTACATGCATTTGGAAAAAGAAATACTATAAAAAATAAAGATAAGGAAATTGAAAAATAAAGAAAAATGAAGAAAGTCTCCCACAAAAGTATGATTTCTCTTCATTCAGACACCATCAGTTCTTTCTCTGGGCATAGATAGCATGTTTCATTAAATCCTTCAGTATTGTCTTGGGTCATTGTGTTGCTGAGAATGGCTAAGTCACTCATAACTGGTAATCTTGCAATATTTTATTGCTGTTACTTTACATACAGTCCATTTCACTTTTCATAAATTCATGAAAATCTTTCCAGGTTTTTGAGACTATCTCAATCAATCTTAGTATTGTAGATTTAGAGCAGAAAGAGACTTTAAAAAGTTCCCTAGTCCTAAGGTGGCAAATGTGCTAATCTATGACTCAGTTGACTCCCAAGTGTAAGTGATTATAACTATACAATAAAACATAGATAATATTACTATAGCAGACCATAGGGATCCTTATGTATAGTTTAAGGGCATTCATAAACTCCCATTTCTATTTGAGTTTCACATCACTGATCCATTCCAACTCTCATTTTAAAGGTGGAGGAACCAAGAACTAGAGAAATGAAGGGATTTGCATTACATTATACAGATAATCAACAGACGAAGGAAATGAACTGAGGTCCTGAGTCCAAATCCTGAATTTTTTTCACAGTACTGCAAATTACTTTCCTCTTGTACATGCAGAATGATCTCAAACCTTTCAGTATTTTGGTTTCCCTTTTCTAGTGCTCTATAACTTAACTGTATCCTTTCTAAAATGCGGCAGCCAAAATTGGACAGAATATTACAGATATGACTAGGACATTCAGAGTGTAGTGGTACTATTATTTTTTTTTAATATTAAAACAACACAAATTGGTATCACATTGAAAGGAAGTATGCTAACTTCTTAGAAAACATAGAATTTTTTTTAAAAGTTCATTTTGCATGAAATCCAGATGCAAAGGGATTTGCCATAGAGCTTCATAATCCTAGAAAAGATAACTTTCTGTGGGAAACAATGTCCTAGTGTCTTGGAGAATACATTTGAAAAATGGGAAAAGATCATTGGCAGAAATTTGAAACATTATTTCTTCATAGATAATTAAAACTTAATTTGTTACTTTTCTTTGATTAGTATGTTTAATTGAAAAGCATATTCTTGTTTTTTTTAAAAATCTCTGATGGTGACAGTTTAGCTATTCTATTTTTCGGTCTACTTAAGCCTACTGAACCTTGTCTTGCCTCTCAGGATAGACCTTGCCTCCTATTTTACTGAGAAAATAGGAGATTGGTCAGCAGAGTGAAGTAGTCAGGGTGATGGAACAAGAGCTAGAGGAAGAGGGTTCATATTTGTGTCCTGCCTCTAAATGAATAAAGTGACTTAACATGGAGTCTCAGTTGTCTCATCCATGAGATGTGTCTCTTTTCTAAAGGACCTCTGAGATCTTTTACATGTCCAATCTAAGTCTATGTTGGTGAGCCTATTCTCCATTACACCACATTTTAGAAAATCACTTCCTTTTCTATTTTCTTGTCTTAGTCTCAGAGAGACATCCCATTTCCTTATTAGAGCTGTTGGTGGTGGTGTTCAGTTATTTCAGTTCTGACTCTTTGGATTGGTTTGCCATTTCCTTCTCATTTTATAGATGTAGAAAATGAGGCAAACAGGTTTAAGTGATTGCCCAGGTTCACACAGCTAGTAAATATCCAAGATCATATTTGAACTCAGGTTTTCTGATTCCAGGGTTGATGCTCTATCCATTGGGCAACATGGCTCCCTCTTTTTTATTTATTTATTTTTTAAGAGAACAACCCCTCTATTTATACTCTTGATGACATAAACTCCTGTCCCCATCTCTTCCAGAAGCTTACCTCCTCAATCATATTCTCTCTATTCCTTTGAAGCTTCCACTGCTGAAGATATAGGATTGTTGACCTGCAATTCCCTGTTTTTTTTAGGTAATATGTGGTCCTATATTGCGTTCATTGATTTTTTTTGTCCTTTGTTCTCAAAGAGAACCATAACATCAGGGAGGTCACACTATGACATACAAGTAAATTGGATTGAAGTGGGGGAGGGCTGTGCAAGATCACCAGCCTCACATTCTCCTTCAGAGTTATCTGGGTCCAGTGGCCAGATACAGCTCAGGAGGTAGAACATCCTATGTTGTGATCCACAGCCAGACCCACAGTCCTCTCTCTGAGTGCCGATGGCTCTCTCCATCACAGTACAATTGGAACTGGCTTGAATCATCTCATTGTTGGAAAGAGCCATGTCTATCAGAATTGATCATCACAAAATCTTGTTGCAGTGTACAATGTTCTCTTGTTTCTGCTCACTTCAATTAGCATCACTTCACATAAATCTATCCAGACCTCTCTGAAGTCAACCTGCTGATTGTCTCATATTTTCACTACACATGCACTAAAGAAGTCCAAATGGAAGAAGACTTCTGTACTGAAGGTGATATCTTCCTTTATTTTTTCCAGTGACAAACTATCATAATTACATGATGTAGACATTGAACAAACCAAAACTCTCAGTTTCATAAAGACTTTTAGGAAAAATTAGTTTTTTAATAATTAGTTTTTAATAAAAAACTAGAAACTAGAACTAGAAAGGTAGTTCTCTTAGCTGAGAACTTTTCAGCTAGGATAGGATCAGACATAAATCAAACAAACTTCATCTCACATCTAATTGCTTATATGTTGGTTAAAAGAGACTAAAAGTCATCTCACTACTACATAAAGATTTAATGATATCTTGAAAGAAGTCATATTAAATTTCTAATCTCTATAGAAGAATTGTACCCTCTCTAAGTAGCTGTAATCCCCTCTTTTTTCTCGCCTTAAGCTCCAAAAATTTTCACTATTTAGTCTCTGAGTTCTCTGAAGACATGAGCAAAATGAACCCATGGTTCCTTTTCTGAACAGTAGATTAAGATGTGCTGTTTATGAAGGGTTCTGATGATGATATTTTCCAAAGGTTCCTGTTTGTAAATGACTGTATCAAATCCCAGAATATTACAAATTCTCCAAAATAAAGTATGTAATCATTCAAAATAATTCAACCTAACCATTTACAAAGGGAAAAAATTAAGATAATGAATGTCTATTTTCCATTCTATGATAGAGTGACCCCTAATAGAGGTGGTACATAAGTTGAACAGGAACTCTAATTGTACAATGATTAGAATCTGGAATTTTAAATAATTGCTGCTCACAACCTTTGTTTTTATAACTACTATATTTCCTGTTGTATCCCTTCCCCAACCTCTCCCAGAAAATAGTTTTTTATAATAAAGATGAAAAAATCTGAAAAAAGTTAACCAAAATAAGCATATAAAAAAAAGAATCTGATAATTATCCAGTTATGTATATCCATAATTTCTTCACCTCTGCAAAGAAGTGATGTGAGGTATCTATCTTCTCATATCTTTTTTGTACTCATATGCTTGGGCAGTATAATTTTGCCAAATTTAGTTTTGATTATTTTATTGCTCCTACTGTTCTTTCCATTTACACTGTTATAGTCACTATGTATATTATTTTCTTAGGGATCTGCTAACTTCATGTTTCATCAATTCATATATGTCTTATGTATTTTTCTATATTCATTATGTTAATTTTTCTTAAAGCATAATAATATTTCAAATTAATGTATTTAGACATTATCCAATCAATTGACCTTTATTTTTATCTCTTCCTTTGCTTGTATTTTTTTAAAAAGGGCTGCCATAAACATTTTCTTTCTTTTAATAAATATAGGGCTTTATATTTTGTCATTGATCTCTTTGGAATATCTGAAACTGTCACCACCCCGGTACTGGGTACCCATCTTGCAACAATTTGCTTGATGATCTACCACAAGTCTCACTCCATTCCACTCACCCACTAAAGTGCTTTTCCAATAGTCACTACCCTATTGATAAATTCCAGTGGCTCTTTCTCACCAATAGAATTAAATACTAAATCCTTTGGTGTTCAAAGTCATTTATAACCTCACTATGAAGGTTTCCAATTTTCTTACCTCCATCTACTTTCAATGGCCTCTTTACTATAAACAGCATCCATTTCTTGTCTTCTAGCATTTTTACTGTCCCCCAGGCATGAGATATTTTCTCCTTCCTCATCTCTAGCCTCACTCAATGGCTGGCTACCTTCAAGTGCCAGCTAAAATCCTCTCTTCTACAAGAAGTCTTTCCCAGTTTCCTTAATGCTAATATCTTTCCTATGAAATTAGCTACAGTTTATCCTGTATGTATCTTGTTTTTATAGAGTTATTTACTCATTGTCTTCCTCATTGTAAGTCCATTGTGAGCACATTGAAGGTAATCAATAAATGCTTATGGATTAACTGAACAGGTTATTGAGTTCAGTTACTTCTGATTCCCTTGTGTCTGTTCTGTAGTTATTGAAGTCTTTTTCTATTTAAAAAAACCAATATTACATTATTTTAGTGATTACTGCTTTATATTATAGTTTGAATTATGAAAGTGCTAGTCATCTTTTTTCAGTTCTACTTTTTTATTGTTTTCTTTGACATTCTGGATCTTTTGTTTCTCCAAATGAATTTTGTTATTTTATCTAGCTCTGTAAAGTATCCCTTTGATACTTTGGGATAGCATTAAATTTTATAAATTAACATTTTTATTAAATATTATATTGATAAAGTCCAGCCTTGAGCACAAAATATTCCTTCTGGTAAATGTTATTCTTTGTTACTTTAAGAAGTGACTCTAATTGATGCAGCCATTGAATATATTTGGTAGATTGTCTCGTAAATATTTTATGTGCTTTGTTGTTGTTTTGGATAGGATATCCTCTTTTATAATTGCCACTGGATTCTCTTTACCAATTCCTTAGAACTTTTTTTTTTTTTTTTTACCAAGTCATTATGTCATCAACCAATATGCATAGTCCCTCCACATAGAAAGCACTACATGGTTCTTTCCTTCCTTCCTTCTTCCTTTTTGCTGTGTTTATGCCCTTAATTTTCTTTGTTCTCTTAATTCTATTTTTAGCATTTCTAAAACTATGACAAATAAAAATAGGAAAATGGAGAATGCTTGCTTTACTATATTTTTAGGAAAGCTTCTAGTGTTATCTCCATTATGTATAATGCTAATTTTTTATTTACCTTTTTTTTAACCAAATGAAATTTTAATATTAATCTAACAGAGCAAATAAACAAACTATGGAATAGCAAACATTCTCTCTAAATATTTAGCTATGATTCCTCTCTATTTTAAATTCAGTATTTAGAACCATATTCCTCCTCATCCTTTGGAGCAGTTAGGAAAAATATCACTCTGACAGCTAATAAAATTGCTTCAAAACCCAATGCTTTGGTCAAAACAGCCCGCAAAGTAGCAGATTTTCTTAAAGACCCATGAATCACCAAGCTTCGTTGCAGCCCCACAGATGTCTAAGACCTTGCTTAGCCAATCAATCCTGGATTTACTGTAGTGATGCTCTTTCTGTCTTCCACTGTTTGTAATCAGGGAATTCAATTTTTCCCATGTCTATGCTCATCTCTACATGCCATATCTGACAGGACTCTTGATCTCTTGACACAGGAATCTTAATACCATCAATCCTGTTCTTCTTCCCCCAATGTGCTCCCAGCCAGAGTCTACTTAGAATTTTTAAATGATATTTAAAAGGATCCTTATATGTCTATATTTCATAGGGATTTTTAGCATGAATTAGAACTGTACATTTTTTTTAAAATTTCCCTCTGCATCTATCAAGATAATCATTTGGTTTGAGGTGTTTTGTTTCTAATTGTTTTATTTATGTTTAAATACCCTTGCATTCATGGTATAAATTAAATTTGATCATAGCAATTGGGGTCCTTTTGCAAATATTTTATTTTAAAATGTTTGAATCAATATCCATTAATTTAAATGGTCTATACTCTGTGTTTTTCATTTTCCTCATTTAGATATTAGTATTACATTAGTCTCCTAGTAGGAGGCAGTTGGATTGATTGGTGGATAAAATGCTGGGGCTGGAGTCAAAAAGTCCTGAATCCAAATCAGACCTCAGACATTTGCCTTACTGTGTGACCCCACACAAATCACTTAACCTCTGTTTACCAACCACTGGAGAAGGAAATGGAAAATTATTTTAGTATCTCTGCCAAGAAAACCCTATGTACCATATAGTACAACTAATCAACAAAATTATCAAGTCTCCTAAAATTTTTTTCTTTAAAAAAATAATTATACAACATAGTTATTATTTGTATTTTTAGGGAAGGTGAGTGGCCTAGTGAATAGAGTTTGGGGCCTGAAATCAGGAAGAACTCAATTCAAATCAGGACTCATTTACTAATTATGTGATTCTGGGCAAGAGACAACTTCTATCTGCCTTCAGCTTCCTTGATTGTAAAATGAGGTAAAACTTGAATACAATTTACTTGCATGTCATGGTATCACCTTCCTACTGTCATTGTTCTCTTTGAGAACAAAGGACAAACAACAACAGAATTAATACCTACATCACAGAATTATTGTGAGAATCACATGAAAATTTTGAAAAAGCACAGGATAACCACTTAATACATGTGGTTTCTTTTTCTTCCTTCTTTCCTTTCTTCCTTCCTTCAAAAGTCTGATAGAATTCGACTATAAAACCATCATGACCACTGTTTTTTTTCCCGTTAGTAGTTTCTTAACTGATAACTCAATTTCTTTTTGAATTTGGATTATTCAATATTTTTATTTGTTATTCTATAGATAATTTATATTTTGCATATAATAGTTTATCTTTTTAAAATCTTTTCTTGGCAAATAGAAGATTCTTATAATTCTTATATTTTCTAAATTTATTATGTTTTTTCTTTGATCATTTTTAAATTTATCAGTTCATATTATTTATTAGTATTTTGAAAGAAATCATTTATAGTTATGTTTATTAGGTCTATAAACTTTTTGTTTTCCAATTTATTTCTATTCCAAAAGATTTCTCCCTCTTTTTTTTTTTTTTTTACTTTTTTTGTGTTTGTTTATTGTTTGACATTCTGGTTTTTTAAATGACATAGTCACTTAAGCCCCTATTTCTTTTTTGATAATATCATTAAGGATATACTTTTTCTTCTGAAAAAATACTTTAGCTACATCTGGAAATTTTCAGGTTTTATCTCATCATCTTTATATTTCACATAGCTTTCATTTCTATGACACATTGTTTAACTCATTTATGATTTATGAATTCATCCTTTTCTCCTTATAGGTCTATAGATTTTTTGATATACTCCCTGAATTGTTTACTATTTTTATTATAATCTGCAAAAGATGTGTCCAGTTTAATACTTATTTCAAATTGTTCTATCCTCTAGTAACAGTTTATTTTTTTTTTTAAGTGCCACATAGTCCTGAGCAAGACCTAAATCTTTTAAATTAATCTATATTCTCTAATAGGTTATTCAGTTTTAGGTATATCCCTTTGTTTATCTTTCTATTTTATTTGTCCAACACTTAGAAAGAAATATTAAAGTCATCTCTATTAATTTGTTATTGTATCTTTTTGAAATTTGGTCAATTTTATTTTGTGAATTTAGATGTTATGCTACCTAATATAAATAGATTTTATAGTGATAATAGAAAACAGAAAATGAGGGAAATGGTAGAGTTGAGGAAGGTTTCCTGAGGATTAGGTATTGAACAAGATGGGTCAGAGATAAAAGGAATTTCAAGTGGGGAGCAATCTAATAGAGGACTGATGATTTGGACAGTGATTTAGACAAATGGGATGGTGGCAAAAATGAATGAACTCTATTCACTGTCAAGGCTTGTAGCTATATATTATATATGTACTTCATCTATTTACATGGTAATGAGATGAATAAGTACACAGCTTAAATCAATGAATACGAGTCAACAAATGGCTATTGTAACCCCCCCTCCCCAAAAGAGTGTTTTTGCCACAAAAATCACTAGCATTGTTAAATGATTTAATATCAGAAATGCATGTAGTTTTAACATTGGAAATAACATTTTAAAATACTTTACATCTTCTTTGTTGCTACATTCAAAGGAAAATAAAGTTTTTCTATCTGGTTTGCAGATAAAACCTCCTATGTGTGTTTCCTTCCTCTATCCAAATGTGAATTCCTTGAGGATAAAAACTAAAATACTTTTCTATTTGTATTTCCCATACTTAGCAAGTTTTTTTTTACACATAATAATCTTTTAATATATGCTTTCTTATTCATTCATTCATTCACATGCTTATTATTTCATTTTCCCACTTCCATGTTCTTGCATTCTCCAATTCCTGGAGTTTACTCTCTTCGTATCTACCTCTCAGATCCTTATTTCTGTCAAGGTATTACTAAGGTTCAACTTCCATAAAGTCTTCTGATTCCTCAATTAGTGTTCTCTATCTCATCAAATTGCACTATATTTTCTTATTTGTATGCAGAATAGGGGATAGGATTGAGGCATTTCCTATTGGAGCTGGGTATATATACTTTGGCTTCAAGGAAAGGAAAGGAGCTCTGGCTCCTTGCTAAAGGTTATATGTGAGCAGAGCTTCTTGATTTTTCTTTCATGTCTGTGATTGGACTAAGGGTAAGAAACTATCAAAGAGGAAGATGCTTCCTACTTTATGGGTTATAAAGAATGAGAAGTCTTCTATTCTCCTTTGTAACTATAAGCACAAGGCATGAGTTTGTCTGAATCTGAGAGTGGATCTCAAATTTTTAGAGATCTCTTTTGTTTTATGCTTCTTTTTAAAAATTCTTTTCTCTTTTTATCTATTAGTTGGGCTGGCAATAACATTTTTTCATTTCATTTTATTTTTTTTATTGATTAACACTTTTTATTTATAAAATGTATGCATGGGTAATTTTTTAACACTGACCCTTGCAAAATCTTGTGTTCCAAATTTTTCTCTCCTTCTCCCCACCCCCTCTCCTAGATGGCAAGTAATCTAATACATGTTAAATATGCTAAAATATATGTTAAATCCAAAATCATATATATATATACATATATACACACACACATATTATACAATTATCTTGCTGCACAAAAAAAAATCAGATCAAGAAGAAAAAAACCGAGAAAACAAAATGCATTGATTTATGTTTCTTTCCCTGGTCACGGGTGACTAAACAGTGATCCTAAGAGATGACATTTCCAATGCTGAGAATAACGTTGTGAATTCAAGAAGCCAGTAGTCTTGGGTATTGTCTGGCAGTAAGAGCTTATTTCTCTACAATTGCAGTGCTACTTGGGAGAAAAAAGACACAATACCACCAGCAGAAACCACTAAGAATTCTTCCACCAATGCAGATCTGAAATTTCTCTAAAATGTGTAATTTCAAATAGTTATCTTGCACTAAGGGATTAAATGATTTGCCCATGATCACACAGCTAGTACGTATCAGGAGCAATATGTTAATCCTAATGCCCATCAACTGAGGAAAGGCTAAATAAGTAGTGGTATATTAATGGAAAATTATTGTGGTATAATAAATGACAAGCAGAATGATTAAAAAAAAAAACCTTGCAAGATTTATTATGTTAAACTGATGCAAAGTGAATAAAACCAAGAGAACATTATACATAGCAACAACAATATTCTTTGATGAAGAATTGTGAATGAGTTAGCTATTCTCAACAACATAACGATCTAAGACCATCTCAAAAAACTAATGATGAAATATCCTATTCACCTCCAACACCACCTATTGTTTACATATAGACTGAAGCATGCTATTTTTCACTTTTTTCACTTTTTCTTTCTGTGACTTCTTGTACAAGATTCTTATTATATACAGAGGATTATGAGATAGAAAAGTTAAGTGACTTGTACAGGGTGGGAAAGTACTATACTAGTACTTTGTCCAATCTGGAATCTCAAATATGGCATTCCACAGGTGAGGAGTCTTATTCCTTCTGAGGACACAGAAATTGTCCTAGTTGAGTTATAGAAACATACATGCAAAAAGGCAAACTTTACTAATATGTTGAAACTTCTTGTCTAAAAGCTCTGACATTGTGTATGTTATGGGAATGCTAAGAAGATGGACCACGATGGGGAGCAAATATGTGATTTCTTTCCCACTTCTATCTAATATACATTTATGAAGGAACTGATTTTAAGTTTGGAGAACTTAATGGAATTCTGCTTGTTGATGGAATTTTTAAAATAACAAACTTAAATATAGTTGTAAATGTTATGCTTTCCTTCTTCATTTCTGAAGTGTACTTAGTTGATTAACAGAAACAGAGAAATTATTCCTTTTTCTAAGCAGTATTTTAGCTACTGACTAGAAGAACAACACAGGTTGGAAGGAAATTTAAATCACTTAAAACACCTGCACAGGGGATAAACATAGGTGCTATGTGTACTTTTTGCAATCTCATTTTCAACTTCATCACTCAACTGAAACCTCTGTAAAATGTCAGTGATGTCTTAACCAACAAATCTGATGGTCTCTTTTTTTCATGATTCTCACCCTTTATATTACACTTAACACTGTTGACTATCCTCTCCTAGACACTTTCTTTTCTCTTTTGTTTAACACTGATCTCTCTTGATTATAACCTTATCTCTATACAGTCCCTTCTCAGGCCTCTTGGCTGAGCACCACCAAGCATTTTGGGTCCTTGGGAATTGTTTTGGATCTATCTTGATCAGAGTAGCTACATCTTTCATAGCTGGTAGGATTTCTTATATATTTTCTCTAACCTCTTATTTTTGGTGACTTCATATGCTCCAATGTTCAACTATCATCTCCAAGGAAATGATTTTCAAACTTATATGTCCATCCCTGAGAGTCAGTCCCACCACAATCAGTCAATTCTTGAGAATACTATACCCTTCTTGGCATAAAGAAGGCTCCAAAAATCTATAAAGAAATAATAGGATGAGGTGAGGAGGAAATAGAAGGATGAGTAAATCAATGGGCATGGGATAAAATGTATCAATTAATGGGAAAGGATAAAGAGAGAGGGAAAGCATGGAGGAAGAAAACAAGGGATGGATACATGGTTGGGGGAAGCAGAGTGGGGGGAAATTAATTCATAGCAAGGGAGGTTAACAGGTAGAAGTAAAATAGAAGAGTTAGCAGATATAAGAAATGAGAGACTATATATACCAATATAATAACAATGATCAGGATTTATGATAGAATTTATGGGGCAGCTAGATAGTGCAGTGAATAGAGTACCATATTCTGAAGTCAGGAGAACCTGAGATTAAATCTGCCCTCAGACACTTAACATTTGCTGATTCTGTGACCCTGGGCAAGTCACTTAACTTTAATTGCCTCACAACAAGAACCATAAAGTAATATAGAAAAAAGGGAATAAAATTTATTAGAAAAAAATTAAGGGTAGTACTCATTAAAGATTCAATCAAGAGATAAATCTACATTATAAATTAGCCATATTAATATTGTTTTAGAAGAACATGCATGTATGTGTATATACATATAGGTGTATGTGTATAGGTAGGCATATATGTATACAAGTATGTGTTTGTGCATATATATAAAGATACACATATATAGTCTACATGAATGCATGCATGCTTAATTGCAGCCTGGTTAGGGAAGGTGGAGGAGAGGAAAGAGGAAAAAAGGAATCAAGTAAAAATTACACAAGAGAAAACAAAAGAAAACCTACAAGGAAGCAAAAAAAAATGAACACTGATAAATACAATGTCTTCTATTATTATATATGCTTTCTTGAAATGGAAATTTATTGTTATATATGGTGAATCTTCTCCATTGTTCTGTTGGGCACATGATGATGTTTTCCTTTTTTTCCTGCAATTCTTTTTCTACTTTGCTTTTTTTCTTATTTTGTTCACTTAAGTTTAAAAAAAATTTAAAAAAAACCAAAAACAAAGTAATTTCATATAGAAGGAATGGGGTAGGGGTGGTAAGGAAGCAGTTGAGAAATTCTTCCTGCAGGAGGTAGAATTTGAGTTGAGTCTTGATGGAAACTATGGAAGTTAGAAGACAAGTAAGGAGGGAGAACATTCCAGTTATGGGGTACAGAGGATTGGAAATGGAATGTCAATTTTGAGGAACAACACATATTCTAATGTAGCTGAATCATAAAGAACGTGGAGCGGAAAAAGAAGACTGAACTTTTCAAAATCAATGTCCCAAAGCCAACTCAAACTCAATACATGCAAAATGAAACTTTTTATAATTCCCTTAAAACCCACTCCTCTTCCAAACTTTCATATTTCTCTTGAGAGTATTACCATCCTTTCAATCAATTAAAATTTGGTAGTTTTCTTTGGATTCCCCTAAGAATTTCTTTTTTTCATTCAAACTTCAGCTCAAGAACAATTTTTTATACAAAGCATTTCCTGATTTCTTTCTCTCACCAAGATGGTAATGTCCTCCTTCTCCCCAAATTAATTATATAATATTTACTTTGTTTAGATTTATATAAGATAGAATGTAAGCTCCTTGAAGGCTCCAGGAACGGTTTCATTTTTGTCTTTGTATTTCCAATGTCTGGCACAATGTTTAGAATGTTTATTGATTTTATCCCTATAACTTAAAATATATCTTTAAAAATATAATGATGCAATTAGTAATCTAGTGTTTAACAAATTCAAAGACTCCAGCTTTTGGGATAAGAACTCACTTTTTGACAAAAAACGCAGGGAAAATTGGAAACTAATATGGCAGAAACTAGGCAATGACTCACACCTAACACTGTATACCAAGATAAGATTCAATGAGTTCATGATTTAGACATAGAGTGGTATTATAAGCAAATTAGAAAAACACATAAGATAGTTTACCTCTCAAATTTGAAGAGAAGGAAGGAATGTGTGGCCAAAGAAGAACTGGAGTACATAATTAAATACAAAATGGATAATTTTGATTATATTAAGTTAAAACATTTTTGTACCAAAAAAATCCCATGCAGATAAGATTAGAAGAGAAATAGTAAACTGGGAAGAAATTTTTATATTCAAGGGTAATGATAAAAGCTCCATTTCTAAAATATATAGAGAATTAACTCAAATTTATAAAAATTCAAGACATTCTCCAATTGATAAATGGTCAAAGAATATGAACAGTTTTCAAATAAAAAATTTAAAGCCATTTCTAGTCATATGGTATAGAGGGCCACAGATAGTGGGGTACCCTGGGTGAAGTATAAGACCCTTTAGTCCAATAAAAGGAACTCTCAGGACATGTCTGGTTTGGCTCCCTATCCCCCCTAAGGGTATCTTAGCTTTCCTGAGAAGTCAGGGGGTGTAACAACCTCTGTGGTAATTAAAGCAGGGTTATACTACAGTGGCAAGGAGACATCTGCACACAATAGCAAATTGTTTATTTTGTCCCAATTGCTCAGTATATAGTTAGTGCATGCTCAGTGTACTATAATTATGTAAGTGCATTAAGGTATATAAAGCTGAAAAAATTTTGGATAGTCGCCTGTTTGAACATTTTTGTGAGTTCTGCCCCTTCACTTCTCACCCATGATCAGGATTCAGGCTGGTACCATAATCCTCTAGTGAGCACATCCAGACAAAAAGGTGCTCTAAATCAGAGAAATGCAAATTAAAACAATTCTGAGATACCACTACACACCTCTCAGATTGGCTAAGATGACAGAAAAAGAAAATGACAAATGTTGGAGGGGGTGTGGGAAAACTGGGACACTGATAAATTGTTGGTGGAGTTGTGAACTGATCCATCCATTCTGGAGAACAATTTAGAACTATGCCCAAAGGACTTCCAAACTGTCCATACCCTTTGTCCCAGCAGTGTTACTATTGGACTTGTATCCCAAAAATATCTTAAAGGAGGGAAAGGGACTCACGTGTGCAAAAATATTTGTAGCAGCCCTCTTTATAGTGGCAAGAAACTGGAAACTGAGTGGATGCCCATCAATTGGAGAATGGCTGAATAAGTTATGGTATATGAATGCTATGGAATATTATTGTTCTATAAGAAATGACCAGCAGAATGAGTTCAGGGAGGCCTGGGGAGACGTTCAGCAACTGATGCTGAGTGAAATAAGCAGAACCAGGAGATCGTTATACACGGCAACAGCAAGATTATACGATGATCAATTCTGATGAATGTGTCTCTCTTTAACAATGAGATGATTCAGACCGGTTCCAATGATCTTGTGATGAAGAGAACCATCTACAGCCAGAGAGAGGACTGTGGGAACTGAATGTGGATCACAACATGGTATTTTCACTCTTTTTGTTGTTGTTTGCTTTGTTTTCTTTCTCATTTTTTCCCTTTTTTATTTGATTTTTCTTATGCCACATTATATTTGTGGACATATATATATAGAAGAATTGCACATGTTTGACCTATATTGGATCACTTGTCGTCTAGAAGAGAGGATGGAGAAAAAGGGGAGGGAGGATTTGGAACACAAGGTCTTACAAGGGTGAATGTTGAAGATTATCCCTGCGTATATTTTGAAAATAAAATAAAAAAAAGCTTTATTTTTTTTTAAAGAGTGGCCTCAGAGGCTAAATGATTTGCCTAGAATCACACAAGCAATTTTCCATGATTTGAAATTAGTTCTTTCTGCCTCTGAGGCTTGTTCTGTATCCATTATACTATGCTGCATTTTCCTATAGATGTTATACTTACAAAAGGAAACAAAAGTTGATGAGAAAAGGAGAGTTTGAGAGATCAGAATAACTCAGTTTGTTTCAAATTTCAACAGCTGCTCATTCTCTTGCTTCATGGGAATGAATCAATAATGATGTTAAACCCCCCAAATAGCTTGTTTTCCAAAATTGCTGTTGCATTAGTTTTATCTTGAAATACTTCATCAAATTGAGATTTGATTGGGTCCTTCTCACATGTAATTTTTTTGGTTACATACTGCTTAGTGTCGTCACATCTCTTTACCCTTCCAAAATGTGTGGTGCCTCTTATAAGCTTAGATTATTATTCATGTTGAGCGGCTAGTTTTCCTCCCCATATTTGTGTGATCACAATTCAGATAACTTTAAAGCTGGTAGGGACAATAGACATGCCTCAAATTAGGATTTCCTAATCATTCTTTGTATCTTTAACTACTTCAGTAGTCTAGTATTTTTTCTCAGAATAATGATTTTAAATATATAAAATAAAATTAATGGGATTGCAAAAAAATCAATTATTTTTAAATGTAGCTATCAAAACATTTACTTAACCAAGTTTATGGAATCCAAATTAAGGGCCTCAGCCTTAGCTTTAGTAGTACCTCTTCATTTTATATGTGAGGGTCTATTAGGGCCACACAATTTTATTGATATTCTAGTCATTAAAAGCATGTGTTTATAGAATAAAGAAAATAGAGCAAACAGACAAGGTGCCTAAAATAAAATTTGGCTTTACATATTATGACTTATAAGTTCTTCTGAAAAATCAAATTTACTTAAATATTTAACTGACAGTCTCTATCAGCCTATGTCAGTCATGACTTCTCTAGAATAGTGAACTTTGCTTTTTGCCATTTTTCTGACTACTTTGAGAGTATTTATGCTTAGTTCTAAGGAATACATTTTAGAAAGTTTACAATGGAAAGAACACTTACTCTACATCAGAAGACATGGTTTCAAATCCCTTTTTTAAGGTTACTCACCTGTTTGACCTTGATAAAACATCAAACATCACTGGGTTCTGTTCCATTATCTATAAAAATGAAGAAGTTATGGTTCTTCTGAATTTTCTTAGGAAAATAAGAATTGTTTTGTCATAGAGTAACTTTAGAACACTTCATCTAATTATTAGGTCTTAGCCTAAATTGTGTCCCAATTTACACCTCTTTCTAGGAAATTAATGTTCTATCTATCAGCATTTATCTGCCTTTTGTCATCTTCTGTCCTTGTTCTCTATGTAATAAAAATGACTAATCTACGCAAATACCTAATTAGCTCTCCTTGACCATAAGTTACATGAGGACAAGGACTATTTTCTTTGAATTGCCTTCCCTTTGATCATAATAGACATTAAATAAACATCTACTAAGTAAAAATAAATATCTCATAAGAGAGTAATCTAACTAGCTTTTAAGTTAACTTGATCTAACTAAATCTGTGATCCTATGATCTTGTATTGCAGAGAGGGGCAAATAGGATGATAAAGGTCTTCATACCTGTCATGTAAGGATATATTGAAGGAAGTGAAGATATTTAGCTTATGGAAGAAAAGACTTGGGGCAGACATGATAACTCTTACCAAGTTTTTGAAGAGCTCTTATGTCAAAGATGGTTTAGATTGAGGACATCAGCAGGAGGAATGGATAGAAATTGCAAAGATACAAGTTTAAAATGGATCAGAGAGGAGGCCCTCTCACTCCCCATTTTCTAATAGTTATAAGAATGTGAAATGGAAAGGACTATCTCATGAAGTAGTAGGTAACCTGTCACTTGAAGTTCTTAAAAAAAGTTTTTATAATCATTAATTAGATGTGTAGTAGAGGGCATCTTTATTTGGGTATGGACTAAACTATAAAACCTCTAATTCCTTACCAAATTTGAAATTCAGTAATACTATTTGACACATTTCTGCACATATTCCATATTTAATATATATATATGTATATGTATGTGTATATAGATATAACTATCTATAGCTACATTTATCTATAACTATATCTCTATCTCCCTACCTATATCTATATCTATCAACCTACCTATGCATTTATTTATCTGTGCATGTATGTGTATACATATATCAATAGTTGTTTAGGCAGTAAGTAGAAAAATTAAAGTTTCATCATTCCAAATATAGAGCTCTTTCTATTCTACCCTCCTGACTTTCACTATAGGTTCCAAGCACTTATACTTTATAGTGTGTGTGTGTATGTGTGTGTATATGTATATATATGCAAATATATAAATATGTAAATATATATGTATACATGCACACATATACATTCACAGACTCACACTGCCAGATCTCCAGTTAGAGACCAGAGAGATACAAGATATCTGCCTTCATGGACTCTAGAAGAGAGAATACAGTATATATTCAAAACATGACAACTTTGTAATATGAATAAAGTCAAATAAAACATGACCAGAGCATGAAAGTTTCAAGACACTCTGCAAGATATGAAAAAGGAGAGATGATTTCCAACTGTGGAAATATCAAGGCAGACTTCCTGGAGTGAGTGACATGATTTTGGACTCCTGATCTCTTCTGCCCTAATGCTTTTTCAAATTTTTGCTGTTTTTTATTAAAATTTCATGGCATCCTCCACAGCAATGATTACACCATATTTCTCTAATTCTAGCATAGAGCCTGCCACATTCATCATTCTGCTGATACTACATAAATTCTGTGAATACTTGATTGGGGGTTGAGGAGGGGAGGGGCTGTTCGCTTATAATTATACCATATCTTATAGCATTTTGCACTGTAGCTTGATTTTGCAAATACAGCATAAATTCTATGAGTACATGGCAAGGGGGGGAAGAGGGGGCATTTCTTTCTATAGTAAGCTGACACAGCTTCCACTTTTGTTTGGGAATCCATCAATTTCCTAAAAAAATAAAATAAAATAAAATAAAAAATAAACCAAAAAAAAAAAAAAAAAAAAAAGGGGGCTTATTGACACAGCCTAATGATAGAAGACAGTGAGTTGGCTAGGAAGCTGGTATTGGTAGAATAAGGTGGGGTTGATGCAAATGTTACAAGCCAAATAAACTTTGTGGCCTAGTGATTTTTTTGGAATTCATTTAAAAACTTGGAGCAATCTATCAGTTAAAATATTCCTTTTCTCTCTAAGCTGTCACCCAGCAAGGTTGCAAACCAGGGTTGGTGTTCTGGAAATAGAATCCTTTCTTTAAACATTTTTTCAACAAGTTTCTCAAAAATCAGGTTTTAAAAAATAAAAAAAAATCTTAATTCCATCTGCTTTTGAACCATATGCTTGTAATTTTTTAAAGTACTACGACTGAGCATTAAGCAAAAGGCGATTAGATTGGCACTTATACTTTTATCCAACTCACAAAGGACTAGGGGGAAAAGTAAGGTTGGAAGAAAAGAGAAAGAAGCAAAGCAAAGAATGTACTATTTCACTTGACAGTGAGATTCCATCAAGTTAATTAATATCTGTCATAACAGAATACAGTAAAATATATATGTTCCATTGCTTACTTTCCAAATATGGCCTACATCAGTGTTTTGATTTCTGACAGTAGAACTGATGTTCTTCTGAGTTGTCAAATTTGATTTGAATACTCAATTAACAAATCCACTAAATGTCATCTTATGATTTTTTTTTGAGTTCGCTTTTTTGATTTGCTTTTATTTGAAACTATCTCATCATCATTGTGAAGGTCTTTGAAGCATTTTACATCTTTGATTTATTGTCCATTTTAAAAGCTTTTGGATGGAAGCCTATTGTTTGCATACCCAGTCTTTGCCCCAATGTATTAGTCATCATTTAAGCCTATTCATTATTTCTGAAGCTCTGAATCTTTACTTCAATTACGATATGCATAGTTTTTTAGATAGAAACCTACTAAGTATTAGATTCAAAAGTAAGAAACCACATATTCTGACATTCAAATTCATTAAAAAAAAAAAAAAGAAAAAGAAATTTTATAGTGTGTGTTCCATCAGAATTCAGTAAGGTTTTCTCCCTACAAGGCTACTTTTCATAACCATAGATTATGTTGTTGGGTTTCAGGGGATAGAGTATTCAGCCTGGAGTCAGGAAGACCTGAATTCAAAATCTGCCTCATATCCTTAATAGCTTTGTGATCTTAAACGAATCCTTTAACTTGCTTGCCTCTGTTTCCTCATCTGTAAAATGGGGATAATAATAGCACTCACTTCTCAGAATTGTTGTGAGGATAAAATGAATGAATAATTTTAAAATACTTAGTTTAATGCAGTACCTTGCACATAAATATTAGCTAATATTATTATTGTTGTATATAATTGTATGTATATGAAAGGGCACTGAATTTGGGATCAGAGGATTTGAGTTTAAATTCTGATCTATTTATTGGACCCAAATCCTGATTCTGTTACTTATTTAAATGATTTTGAGCAAATGGACTTAATTGCTGAGCCTCAGTTCCCTCATGTATAAGATAAAGGAGTTGGACTAGGTATTTCTGACTTTTCTTCTACTTCTAAAACAATGATGCTTTTTAGTGAGATGAAGAGAGTTTCAAACTTGTAATTTCCTTCCTGTGAACTCTCACTGAAGAAAAGTTCAGATGAAGCTCCTGTTCTGCAATTTAAAGTCTTAAAGAATTATCATGGAGCCTCTCAGAACAGGGGGTCCCACAGTCAGTAAGACTAAGGGGCATAAATGGAATCCTGGTCTCCCTGACTTTGAGGTTGAATCTCTATCCATACCAGATGGATAGAAACAGATGTCATTAAATAATTCATAAGAATCCATGCCAGCAACTATTAAAAATATTATGTTCTATTATATTTTTATTTAATTTGTTAAATATTTCCCAACAACATTTTAATCTGATTCCTTTAGCAGTAGGGAATAATGTGGGCTATAGGTCTCTGCACTACATCACAATATCTATCCTGACAAACAAAACAATTAGTTCCAAAGTGAAAAACTCAGTTAATGTGATGTCATTAAGATTATAAACTATCTAGGAATTTAATTGCTTTTAGAATTGTCATCTGTAACGAGCTGTCGTCTCCAGAAGCTGCCGGATCGCTCTCTGGGAAGAGATCTGCTATATATATTTGCATATATCAACACAAGGCCAAACTGGGTCAAAAAAAACTTGGGGTAGTGGTGGTGATAAGGTAGTCATGTATTTAAGGTTTATTAAACAACTCTTGAATGAATATATGACTACCCTATCATCATCACTCTTAATTATTTCTGTATCCATTTGTCAGATTATATGGGATGGATCTGAGCCTAGAGGAGAGAAAATATGCTGCAGAAAAGGTGATTTGGTTGCCCATATGCCAATTTTTTTTTATTTTTAATGAACAAATAGATTACAAGCTGTATCCAACATTTAGAATACTCCTAAGTCTTAGAATTCAGAGGGAATATCTTTTCTGTTTCCATTTTGTAGGAAAAAAAAAAAAGGCTAGGTGACTTGTGTAAATGCATAAAGGCACTAAGAAGGGGAGGCAAGATTTACAACCAAGTCCTCAGGGGTCCATATGTAATGCTCTTTCTAGTACAAATGGCTAGATTTCCTGAGAACAATTCCTTGGAACTCTAGTGTTTTGACAATTCTTTTTCTTCAGCCTGGCACAACCAAAGTTATGGAAAAAATGACATGAGTATGTCCAAGAATTAGAATGTGAGAAGCTAAATCCTGTCTTTAAGTATTCCTATGTGTGAAAATGAGAGGCAAGGTATTATACTACTGAGCTTCATAGCTCTCAAATAAATAAGTTTATTTTAGTGGCATAGGATCAATTTATAATCTAAAACTAATCAGTTTTTTAAAAGTCAATTTTTTTACCTTTTTTTCTCATCTTTTAAAAAAATTGTAAAACAAATACATGTTCAGCAGGATGATTTCACAGAGGCTTGGAGAAACTTACATGAACGGATGCTAAGGCCATCATTGTACAGAGCAACAAGATTATACGATGATCAATTTTGATGAATGACACTCTTTTCCACAATGTGATGATCCAGGCCAGTTCCAAAGATCTTGTGATGAAGAAGGCCATCTGCACCCAGAGAAAGGACTATGGGAATTGAATGTGGATCACAACATAATATTTTCACTCTTGCTGTTGTTTTCTTGAATTTTATTTTCTTTATCATTTTTTCCTTTTTGATATGATTTTCTTATGCAGCAAGATAATTGTATAAATATGTATGCATCTATTGGATTTAACAAATATATTTTACCATGTTTAACACATATTGGATTGCTTGCTATCTGAGGGAGGGGGTGAAGGGAAGGTGGGGGGAAATTGGAACACAGAGCAAGGATCAATGTTGAAAAATTTTCCAAGCATATGTTTTGAAAATAAAAAGCCTTGGGGCAGCTAGGTGGCACAGTGGATAGAGCATCAGCCCTGAAGTCAGGAAGACCTGAGTTCAAATCTGATTTCAAACACTTAACATTTCCTAGCTGTGTGACCCTGGGCAAGTCACTTAACCCCAATTGCCTCAGCAAAAATAAATAAACAAAAATAAAAAGACTTAGTAAAAATAATCAAATAGACATTTGCCTCCTATGCAGTGCAGGGATTACTGATGTAGCATAAGCTTTTATGAAAGTGTGCTTGGTGGAATTTAGATACCTATGATTATTTTAATAATTTAAGATTTTTATTTGAGGAAATATTAAAACATATTTTTTATCAATAATTCTACTGCTAGAAAGTTAGAAGGCTAGGTATTTTAAAATGAAGTCTGGATTTCTAGGAAAATAGCAATAGAGTTATTACTAACTAAACCAAAGGACCTCACAAATAAACATATTGGCTTTATATAAAATCATCATAATTAAATAAAATATTTTATCAAGAGCTGCCTATCCACATGTGGTAGCAGAAGGATGATAGCTGAGTCATCTGAGTGAAAGTTTCAGTTGGAATAGTTCTGAAAGTATCCTGCCACCTCAAGTATAGAACAGCTAAACCATCTGTTTCCAACCAATGTGTTCTGAACAAAGGAAGGGAGGTTTCCACACAAAAAACTTGGTATGCTAGCAGCACAGCCTAATTGTCTTTCTAACAATCCAGCAATCCCTGTTTCTCTTGCAATACTATTATCTAGTTTTAGAATCATGGAGTCTTCAGTTACAGTGGGTGAGAAATTCTATGTTGAATCTGAGTAGAAGTCACTAACCAAGACTGGTTATCTTGTGGGGCATCAAACTTGGATTACTTCCTAATAGAAAGGAAGTTACCATAGGAAGGAAGGTGGTAGAATGAGATAGCTCACCATCCATATAAAACTGAAAGAAACTGAGAGTAACAGATTTAAAAAATAAAATGAATAATGAAATTAGACTTCCTTTGGTCAATGATACTATGTGTCCAAACCCCCAAACTCCTTGAAAATTTAATGAAGAACAATTCAAATTTATATATTGTCTTACCTCCTTCCTCCACTTTCTTAGATCAAGAGTGGCTGGCCCAAGTTTCTGAAGCTGACTAAGCCCACAAAGCTACCACAGTAATTCTAGAAATAGCTGTAGAATGGGCAATAAGAATAGGTCACTGTGATAGAAGAAAAGAAAGAAGGAAAGGGGGAAGAAAAGGGAGAAGGAAGGAAGGAAGGAAGGAGGCAAAGAAGAAGAAAAGAAAGGAAATAAAGGAAGAAAGAAAGAAAATAAACAGATGAGTAAGAGTCACTTTCCTAAAGCCCAGCCCTGCCATTTCATTAGTGATGAGAAAGCAGTAGAAAGGAGTAATCAGAGCACCATGCACACAGATGATGAGCCAGCTGCACCAGGAATCAGTCAGGGATAAGCATCAGTAGTCATTGCCAAAGTTGGAGCAGTGAGCAAAGAAAAGCATCAGGGATATGCCCTATGTCCCGAGTTGTCCGGCAGAGTAGATATTCATACTCCATAAGTTTTGGTTATGAGTGGAACATTTTGTGGATCCCTGTTAGCCCTTTAGGGGATGGTCTGAATCTAAGCATTCAAAATATGTTGTTAGAACTCCTAGATTTAAAAAATGCCTGGAGAGAGTTTGAGGATACCTTGATCTGCAGTACATGCAGGAAAATCTCCTACATGGTAGTTGTTAACAAATATATACACAAATATTATATCATATATAAGATATACACACATATAAATACATAGTATATACATAAACATAAATATATCATGTATTTATGTGTAAGTGTGTATCTTTGTACGTATCTTTTGTGTCTGTAGATATTAGTAAAAAAGAATTAAGTCATCCTCGTGAGATTTAATTACATTGAAAGTTGGACACGGAAGGACAGGATTTGAATGGGAGGAATGAACAATAAGAATCTAATTGATTAAATCTACCTAAACCACCTCCCTGCACTCACAAGTTCATTATTCCTATCTACAAAACAACAGATTTAGGGGATAGAGGTAGCCAGCTCTCTGAGAACCACAGAGTCTGGCATTAATTTATCATGACTTCTGGTATTTGAAGCATAGACTTGCTAGGAGGAGCATAGGAGGAGCAAACTCTAGACGTATTATTAATCAGAATTAGGTAACTGGGCCACAGCATCTTCTTGTGTTAAGTAATAATAATAAAGCACATCCAAATGCAGAGTAATTCAAACTTTTCCTATAATACCCTATGAGGAAGATACAACTATTATTATATCCATAGATGAAGAAAGTAGGCTCAGAAAAGTTAAATTACTTGCCCTTGGTCATAGAGCCAGGAAACATTGTGCTACAATTTGAACCTAAATCTCCTAAGTTCAACAGTTTTAAAAACTTAACTAATTAAATTATTAGTATTTTAAATTTTAGTAATACATTCTTGAAACGACTAAACAACAATAAAAATCCAAGGAGTGCATGGATCAAAATCAGATTACACTTTGATCATTTTTTCATGTATCAAAAATTGATTATTTATTATGTGTAAAACACTAATATGTGTTTAAGTACAGACTAAAATAAGGGTTCCAATTTCAAAGAGCTTGTAATCTATTACAAAAGAAAAGGTACATAGTAAGATAAAGTAATAGAAACAGTTATTTTTGAGTTTGGGAGCCATATCTTGATTCTGCCCCTTAACAACTGTCTTGGTTTCTTCATTTCTAAAATCAGAGGGTTAGATAAAATGAATGTTAGGGCAGGCTCAAGCTCCAAATCCTATAAATTATAATAATACAGAATAAATTATAAGTACATAAAAAGTACTTATAAGAAGGTACAAAGAAGAATAAGGCACAATCAGAGTACATAGGAAGAGGAGAATAATTCTGACTTGATAAAGAAGACAGTGATCAAGGTTTTGAGGAGGAAGTGATATTTCAAGTGGGTTTTGAAAAATAATTACATTTAATCAGGACAAAATAGTGTGACAGGATTGGTGAATAGGAGAAGAGGGCAAAGTTATTCCAGGTATAAGATACAGAATGAACAAAGACATGGAGGTGAGAGAAGTAAATTAAATTCTCTGAAGCTAGTGAGTAATCCAGTTTGACAGAAACATAGAGTAAGTAAAAAGGATAAATGTGAAATAAAGTTAGAAAGGTAGATGGTTCCACACAGCACAAAAAGCTGGCAAAAATGAGTTTGTGCTGTCACTAACATGGGTAGAGTTGGACCTATTTGTACTTTTCTAAGACTTTTTGCAAAAAGGGGAAGTCAGAATGGAAATTCCTTAGAAAGAGCTGGGGGAAAAAAAAAGGTGTATGTGGGAAATTAGAATAGGAAACAGGAAGGGGGAAGGTTCTCTTTTATTTACCTCTGCTGAATAGGCAGCTAAATAGTGAGGTAGATAGAGTACTGGGCCTAGAGTTAGGAAGACTGAGTTCCAATTTCACCCCAAATACTTATTGATGCTGAGGAAAACTACTTAATCTTGTTTATCTCAGTTTTCTCATCAGTAAAATGAGGTGGAGAAGAAAATGGTAAACAACTCCAGTATCGTTGCCAAGAAAACCCAAAAAAGGCTCATAAAGTCAGATGTAACTGAAATAATGATTAAACAATAATTGAACCTTGAGAGTCACAGAAATGTGTCTCATATATCATATCAGGAAAAATCAGGCCTTAATACCTGGTTCCTTTCAGAAAAATCAATCAGTAAACCTTTAATAAGGACTTATTGTGCTCCAGCACTGTGCTAAGAGCTAGGAATATGAAAAGGCAAAAAACTGTTCTTGCTCTCAAGGAGATTATAATCCAGTGGGAGAAATAACATTAAAACAAATAGACTCTTTCTTTCACTTAAATAAGCATGGACCATCTGTCCCAAAATTCTGAGCTTCCTGGAATTTTTGTTTTATTTTGTTTTAGGGAAAAATTATTTCATATATAGAGTATATTATAAACTTAAGACAACTCATAGACCAAAAAAAAAAAAAAAAAAGGTTAACTCCTAAATCTATCACCTGTCTCTGCCAAAAGTATATATGGAATATCCATTTAGTCAAAACCAATATGCTTTGTTCTTGAAATGCCATTCAAGTTTTGCTAAGACAATTTCTGGACTGTGTATTTGTCTTGGAAAGTCCTCAAAAGAATCTGTCAATGATTAGATGACAGAATAAAACTCCCAAAGTCTATTTAAATAATAGGGGGAAAGACAATTTGGAGACTCTATTCAAATTTAATTTTCTTTCCTTATGGTTTGTTTTTTCCTCACTCCCAGACTCCTTGGAACTCACACTGACCTCCAAACTTTTCTCAGCCTCTGCCACCAAAGCCCTCTTGACCTTTTCTACCACCTCCAAGACTACTGTCTCCATGACCACCCTCTTGACCTCTAAAGCCATTAGGCTGGGCCCTGTCCAGAGATACCTTGTTTCCACCAATCTCCTCATCTTCCCAGGCTAATTTCACAATTTTAGCATCTTTTTCCATGTTGAAGTTCACAAAATCAAACCCTTCGGATGACCATCTACTTATTTGTGACTATCCTAACATCAACAGAGATGGGAAATTAATTTTTCTTCTGTCATGTCTTCAGACAGACTTCACGAACAAAGTTTTGTAGAACTGGCTCCTTGGTATTACATTAGCTGTCTTCTGTCCCTTCTCCTCCAGCCACATGGTTTTCTCTTCAATCCCAATGTTGTCACATAAATTCAAAGCTTCTTTTCCATTTTCCTGATAGGCAAATTCTATGAACATGAAGGTCATCTGGTTATTCTGGGACAAGCTGATGGACACTGCCTTTTCACATACTTCCTGCAGACTTTCTTCACTGGCTCTGTAGGTGAGGTTATTTAGCATCAGTATTTTAGTCTGGCTGTTTGCTGTTTCTAGGAATTATACTTCCTATCTCACAACCTCTTCTCCATTGTCTTCTTCATTTTCTGATATGTTCCCATCCTTCTATCTTCTGTTTTCATTGGGATGATTTTCTTTGGCTCACCTTGATTTTTAGCAATCTTATGGAGCTTCTCCATGGCAGTAGTTTGTGGAGTGGAGGGTGAGATCTGAAGATGCCCTCGTAACATTGATGGTGGGAGGAGTCCATCTGTGAGCAGCCCTTTGTTGGTGGAGACTGAGACGAAAGACTCAGAATCTTTGTTAAGAATTCGAATTATTCTGGAAACTGAGTGGATGCCCATCAGTTGGGGAATAGCTGAATAAGTTATGGTATATTAATGTTTTGTTCTATAAGAAATGATCAGAAAGATGATTTCAGAAAGGTCCGGAGAGACTTAGATAAACTGATGCTGAGTGAAATGAGCAGAACCAGGAGATCATTGCACATGGCAACATCAATATTATACAAAGATCAATTCTGATGGATGTGGCTCTTTTCAAAAGCAAGGTGATTTACTCTAGTTCCAATGATCTTGTGATGAAGAAAACCATCTGCACCCAGAGAAAGGATCATGGGGACTGTGTGAATCACAACATAGTATTTTCACTTTTTTGTTGGTATTTGCTTGCATTTTGTTTTCTTTCTCATTTTTTTGTTTTTGATCTGATTTTTCTTGTGCAGCATGATAATTGTAGATATGTATATCTATCTATCTATCTATCTATCTATCTATCTATCTATCTATCTAAGAATTGTGCATGTTTAACATATATTGGGTTACTTGCCATCTAGGGGAGGCACTGGGGGAAAGGGAGGGAAAAATTTGGAACACAAGGGTGAATGCTAAAAATTATCTTTGCATTTTTTAATTGTAGCTTTTTATTTTCAAAATATATACATGGATAATTTTTGACATTTACCTATACATGTTCTAATTTTTTCTTCCCTCACCCCCTTCCCCAATTCAGCAAATGATTCAATATATATTAAATATGTGCAATACCTCTATACATATTTCCACAAATATCAAGCTACACAAGAAAAAAAATGAGAAAGAAAACAAAAATATATGTTTTTGATCTCCATGGTTTAGATATCATAATCATATTTATGCCATGAAAGAAATTTGGTAGGATACCTTGTTCATGTATTTTTCCCCAAATAGTTTATATGGTATTGGAATTAATTATCCTCTAAATGTTATTAGAATTCACTTCTAAATCCATCAGTTCCTGAGGACTTTTTCTTAGGGATCTTATTTATGGCTTGATCAATTTCTTTTTAACTATTCTATTTCTTCTTCTTTTAATCTGGGAAATTTATATTTTTGTAAATTTCCATCTCATGTTAATTTTATTGGCATATAATTAGGGAAAATAGCACCTAACAATTGCTTAATTTCATCTTCATTGATGATACATTCAACCTTTTCATTTCTGATATGGGTAGTATTTTTTTTTCTTAATAAAATTAACCAATAGATGATCTCTTCTATTGTTTTCCCCCAACTCCTAGTTTTATTTTGTGGCTCAATGTTTTGGGATTGTTTTAGGTTTATTTCTCTTTCCTTTTAATTTCTAGATTTCTAATTTAATGTTGAATTGGGGATGTTAAGTTTGTTGTTTTTTTTTTTTTTTTTTCTATTTCTTAAGTAGCATGCTCAATTAATTGGTGTATGCTTTTTTTCTCCCTTCTTTCTTCCCTCCCTCCCTCTCCTTTCTCTGTCTCTGTCTCTCTCCTCTCCTGCAAATAAGTAAAATTGCCTCCATGTACTACATTGCTTGAATCCCAAGAATTTCAGTATGTGTTCTCATTGTTATCTTTCTCTTTAACAAAATTTTTGATCATTTCTATGATTCATTTTTTGAACTCTCCGTGGGTATAGTAAGAAAATGGTATTAGATAAATTTCCTGCTAGAGTGTCTTCAGCCATTGCTGGCCATGAAAGATTATAGGTTTTGATGGTCATGGGAATTTAACCCCCTGTGTCTCATAAGTTCAGTATAACAGCATTCACGTTTTTGACTTTTCTGTATCCAATTGAGTGTGTGTGTGTGTGTGTGTGTGTGTGTGTGTGTGTGTGTATGTGTATGTGAGAGAGAGAAAAAGAGAGAGAGCACTTATACACACACTATATACACATATATGTATATAGTGTATATATCTATGCATGTATATTCTGATAAGAGCAAGTTTTAAACAATTTGTCCCGCCCTCTATTCCCCTTTCCTTTATAAAAAGGTCTTCCTTTTGTACCTTTTATGTATGTTTTATGTAAAAAGAAGAAAGCTTTCAGATATTTCAATAGCTCCTAAATTATCTCTCCTAGATTTATTTTAAAGATCAGCTTTTTTCCCCGATGAGATATTTCACATTTTCTTTTTTAATTTTTTTTTAAATTTTTATTTTTTGCTGAGGCAATGAGGAGATTAAGTGGCTTGCCCAGAGTCACACAGCTAGAAAGTATTCAATGTCTGAGGGCAAATTTGAACTCAGGTCCTCCTGACTTCAGTGCTGGCACTCTATCTACTGTGCAATCTAGATGTCCCAAAAATTCTTTTAATTTTTATTGTTTCTTGACAACTCATAGTCATTTACTTCTATGTATCCAATTTTCATTTTTACAGAATTAATTTCTTCAGTGTCATTTTGTATTTCTTTTTCCACTTACCCAATTGTGCTTTTTCAGGTGTTCTTATCTTTTTGTGTGTGTGTGTGTGCCTTTTTATCATTTGATTAATTATGGTTTTTATTCTCCTCTTCTTTTTGTTCCCTCCCTTTTAAATCAAATCATGAATTTAATTCATTTTAAATTTCTCACTCTCATTTCTTTTCCAAAAATTTCCCTGCCAATCTTCTCCTTTTCATTGGGATTTTTTCAGGAATTCCTGTTGGGTTTTTATCCAATTTATATTTTTCTCTCAGGCTTTGCTTGTAGCTGTTTTTGTATTGCTATCTTCAGAGTTATATCTTCATCTACTATCATCACCATAATAAATGTATATGGTTAGGTCCTTTTTTAGTTTGTTCATTTTTCCAACCTATATCTTGAATTTGAATTTTATCTTAACGTTGGGCTCTGCTCACTTGGGTGTGGGGAAGTACAGTCTGAGCTTCAAGTTTTTCTATTTTGCTGTTTTCAGAACTAGTTCTCAGGATATGTGGTATTTAGGTGCTTCCAAGATGGTATGCTGTAGAAAAGATTCAGTCACTGCCTTCCTGGCTTGTGCTGTTCTTTGCTTAGGCTGGCCCTTGATTTTCTAGAGTCATAAATATTTGAGTTCTTCTTTGCTTTGGTCACAGTTCCAAGAACTAAAGCTGGACCTGTGACCAGGGCCCTTCCTCTCTTCTAACTGACCAAAAGCACTTCTCTCCACTGTGGAATTGTGATCTGGAAATATGTATGAGCAATGACATTGCCACACAGCATCAGGTACTGTGTCCAGGGCCAGCAAAAGATCCTTTTAAATCTCAGACCAGTTTTCTTATTCCTTTACCCTCTCTAGGAAGAGCTCCCAAAGCTGCTATTACAACAACTACCACCAAGGCCACCAATGGTATTGCCAATTGTATGTACTGGACCAGTCCCATCTATACTTTCAGAGACCTCGTCTGCTGACCTCCTAAATTGCCTTGGTATGGATAAATGTCTCATCCCAATATTTTGTTGGTTATAACTAATCCAGATTTCAATTTGAGCAATTATTTTAAAGTTGTTTGGAGAGTATGTTGGGAGAGTCTGATTCAGTTCCTGCCTATACACTGCCATTTTGAATCTACTTCAGAATTGCTTTCATTTGAATTTCTAATAATTAGTGATTTGCAACATATTTTCTTAAGCTACCAGTCCAGTTTAGTTCAAGTACAATTAAAACTGAAGGTTTTATTTTTTCCCCCCAAAGAATTTGAAGTCCACAGTTAGAAATTCAGTCCTTTATCTGAAAACTTTTGTCATATTGAGGGTTGAGTTGTTCTTACTTACATCTTAGTTTTGCAAGAGTTTCATCTCTTCCCCTAATGTTAGCCTTATTGGGTGTAAGGGAAATAGAACATAAGGATACTAACCACTTGTAAAAAAAAAAAAAAATAGAAAAGAGTAGAAATAGAAACCAGAAAAGAGGGTAGAGAATCCTATATTTCAAAAACAATGAAAATGAATTTTATTTATTTCATAATTTTGCTATGGTCTGATCCTTACTTAATAGTACAAACAGTAATTATTTAATTTGTAACTGCTAAATAAGAACTTCCATATCCAGTAGTTATGAGTCCATAGTACTAGTATACATTTCTAGGCTATGAATGTCATATCAGGAAACTGGAGGAAATGACTTAAGTATTTAAATTTATCAGAGGAAAGACGATCTAGCAATATCTTCTTCTGGCCAAGAAAGATTGTTTTTCTTTTTACCACTAATTTGTTCTTAATATTAAAGTATTTTGAAGATTTTTTAAAAATCAAGTAAGCTCACCTTTCTTTTCCAGTTTATGAATGAATAACGAACTGAAAACTTAATTTAGCTCTGTGATCTGACATTCTGAATTTTGCATGTTTACATGATTGATAGAATTACAGGGTTTTTTGTTTGTTTGTTTACAATATCACATTTATAATTGTAATAGTTTCCACTGTCAAGAACTTATCAATTCTGAAGTTCTAGCGGAGGGTGGAGGAGGGACTAGACATTGAAAAGTAAAGGAAAAGGCCTTTCAGGCAAAGGAAACATCCACTCCTTTGAAAGGGTCAGAAGATTGAAAGCTCAATTGCAAATGAAAACAATGAAACAATGAACTTGCCCTAGGGCACCGACTGCTGCTCAAACCTTGTCCTCAGCTACTCATCTGCATAATGCTCTATTGGAATCTGGGCTGAAAACCTAGCGTAAAGGCGGAGTCCCTCACTGAGAGAAACCACCACCTCTGAATCCGGAAGAATTGATGAATAGGAAAGAAAGTGTTGTTGAACTGGAAAGGCTTGAACTTTTCCACTTTGCTCATTGGTGACAAACCACAGAGCAGAACTGGGATTGTTATAGAGTAGACTCTTCTACCCATCCAAAATTAAAGCTCATGGACCTTGTTGAGAAGATTAGAGTAACCCTCCAGCTGGGAAGGGCCTAGCAGAGACAGAAACTGGAGGTGTTGAAAACCATACCTGTCCATTTAGGAATAAGCCCAGAGAGTCCAGGAGAGTGACTCTTTCAAAAGAGATAACTGTTCTCTATTTACTCTTCTCTGTAGAGTCCAAATATAGAGCAACATGCTTCATTCCAGCAGCAGCATCCAAGCAAAAAACCTGCCTGGTGCAGCAGCTGAGTGACCTTAGTCAGATTAATCTAGCTGACGTTCTATATCCTGTAAGGAGCCAGTTTAGCTGAAGAGAGTAGTTCATCCATAACCAATACCATGTTCCAAGACAAACTTTATGAAGTGAGGTCTCTGGAGAAAGAAAGGACATTTTGGCTTTGCAATTTTAGAGCTGATTTCCTTCAGTCACATGTATTTTGTAACTTTTTGCTTCAATACTACTGTACTTTTAGTTCATGTCCACTAATTTTCATCATAGACTGTATTTTTATGAGAATTCATTCCAAGTTGGGGAAAATGTATTATAATTACTGTTCTTGTGTACTATTTGAATATGTCTTTGCTAGAGAACTGAAATTCCTGGTAATTTATTAAGGGGAAGCACGCTGGTAGAGCTTATGGACTCACATTTAGGTGGGTAACTCCCCAGAGGGTTATACGCTTGAACCCTTAGAATAATAGATCTACCTCTCTGGACACTTAAATCTACCAAGCTAGTAAGGGTTAGAAGAGTGAACTTAAAAGAGGTGTTACATAACTGAAATATTTAACAATTATAAATGTATATCTTGTTTTGATTCACAAACTATAAAGAAAAAATGCGATATATTGAAAAGAATCCTGGCTCTGGAGTTAGATGATTTGAATTTAAGTTATTAGTTCTGCTACTTATTATCTGTTTGACCTTGAGAAATTACTTGCCCCCCAAAAATCTCACTTTCTTCTCCAATAAAATGAAGAGGTTGGATTCAACAATACCTGAAGTCTTCCAGCTGTAGATCTATTATTTTGTGATCCTATACTATTTTTAAAGCATCTATCTAATATGTGCAAGAAAGGAACTTAGGTAGCATCTTACTGCACAAGTGATGAGCCAGAAGGAAGAGTCACCTTCTTGAGTTCAAATCTGACCTCAGACATTTAGTAAATGTGTGACCCTGGGAAATCACTTAGCCCTATTTACCTCAGTTTCCTCATCTATAAAAAGAGCTGGAGAAGCAAATGGCAAACTCTAGTATTTTTACCAAGAAAACCCCAAAAGGGGTCAGGAAAATCAGACATGCTTGAAAAACAATTAACAACATGTACAAAAAATTGCACTAGGTATTGTAGGGTAGGGGACACAAAGACAAAAGGAGCAAAATTTTTCGTATGCACAAGGTAATTTACCTTATATTTATAGTGTAAATTCTGAAACTGTCCCCTAATGGCTTCTTTCAAACCCCTTTCCTTGCTAATTTTGTTGCTCTCCCAAATTTATTTCATATTTACAATTCTTTGTTCCTATTTTATCTTTTCATTTTATCGGTAACCTCTTCTCTTAAATAAAGGTATCTTTTGGCAAAAAGAATGGCCTTACGAATTTATCACATATGCCTTGTATTTGAACAAGGAATTGATACTTTTACCTCATTACTTAGAAATAGTAAGAATACATATATTTGGACAATCTATCCCAAATAATTAAAAATGAACAAGGTAATTCTATGAGTATAAATATGTATCATTGGGCAGCTAGATGGTGCAGTGGATAGAGCACCAGCCCTGAATTCAGGAGGACCGGAGTTCAAATTTGATCTCAGACACTTAATACTTCCTGGCTGTGTGACCCTGGGCAAGTCACTTAACCCCAATTGCCTCAGCAAAAGAAAAAAAATTATGTATCATCAATAATTATTCTTATATTATGATACATATTACTCAAATGAACTATTATGAATATCTATTGAGAGGTGATTCAAGGCAATTCCAATTAGACTTGATAGAAAGTGACATCTGCATGCAAAGAAAGAACTATGAAAACTGAATGTGAACTAAAACATAGTATTTTCACCTTTTTGTTATTATTGCTTGCTTGGTTTTTTCCCTCATTTTTTTCTGTTTGATATGATTTTTCTTATGTAGCATGACAAATATGGAAATATGTTTAGAAGAATTGCACATGTTTAATTGACATTGGATTGCTTGCTGTCTTAGAGAGGAGGGGAGAGAGAAAAAAGTTGGAACATAAGATTTTGAATTTTGAAAATCATTGCATATGTTTGGAAAAATAAAATATTTTTTAAAAATAATATCTATTGAAATGAAACAAAATAATTTAAATGTGAGGATCTTCTTC
This sequence comes from Sminthopsis crassicaudata, assembly GCF_048593235.1. NCBI lineage: Eukaryota > Metazoa > Chordata > Mammalia > Dasyuromorphia > Dasyuridae > Sminthopsis > Sminthopsis crassicaudata. The sequence goes on from NC_133618.1 coordinate 281,398,800, forward strand.
CTCCCCCAGGGATTATGATAACATTTGAATATGTTGAGATAGTAAGTATTCAAGATTATGGAATAGGATATTGTTAACTTTCCAGGAATTTCCTAAGCATCTTCTTTGATTAATCAAATAACTATAATTCAATTTTCCAAAATAGGACCATAAATTTACATCTAGAAAGGGCTTGAAGGATCCATTGATACCTCATTCAAATAGAAACAGATCCCTATTTCTAGTGTAGACTTAGAAATCACAACTTAACATTATCTACTTTGTATTGTATTTTTATTTATATTGTTAATCATTTTCCAATTACATTTTAATCTGATTGGCCAACAAGTTTAATGTCTCTGATATAGGCCACCTTTTTATTTTATAGATGAAGCAGGCTCATAGAGGGCAAATGACTTGTTTAAGAAAGATCACATGGGGAAGAAGTAGCAGAAATCATATTCAGATCCAGATTTTCCAAATCAATAACCAGCACTCTGCTATCTACAATATGTGAATGTTGCTTCTGCAAAGTTAGCCTGAAACTTCCTTAAACAAAGCCATGGCTTTAAGATGTACAGCATATACCTTGAAAAATGAATATCTTCAAGTACTAAATGATAATAATAGCTAGCACTTATAATGTGCCTTGCATTGTGACAAATGCTTTTTTTTTTTTTTAAGGATATTATTTCATTCAGTCCTCATAAGAATTATGGAAGGTAAGTGCTCTCATTAATCCTATTTATGGCTCTGAGAACTGAGACAAACAGAGGCTAAAGTGGGTTTGCAAAGTGATACACAAGTGGCAAGTATCTGAGGTTGGATTTGAACTCAGGTCTTGATTGCAGTCCCAGAGCTCTATCCATATGACTACCTAGTTGCTCCATATTGAGCCTCTCTGACTAGGGATGAAAACTATTCAATTTTTCTGAAAACAAATTTAAAAATTAATTTTTTGAAAGCTAAAGAAATATACAGAATGACAGATAAGCTTTAACATGAACATTCAACCTCAAAAGAGTATGTATTAAAATGAGAATATATTACATTTTTTGACATGGCCAATGACTATGTGTATTTTTACAAGGTTTTGTCTTTCCCTAAGCCTCACTGCCTTAAATCCATGGTGGGAGGGCAGAAGAGAAAGAATTTATTATTAGTTGAACTAAAAAAAAATTAATAAAATAAAAGTGACATTTAAAAAACTTCTTGTGAATTCATTTCCAAACTGTATAAAATGAGATTGCAGCAGAGGACACATGGCCTATTAAATTTTCAATGTAAAATGCTATATGGTTAATTGTATTATTCTAAATTTAAAAATAAAATGAATTACTATGTTTAAAAATAAATAAAAAGGAAGTTACATTTTTCTAGGTGGAAATGATAGGGTTATGACAGCATGGTCAATTTGGAGGGACATCCTGATTATATGTGCCTTTTCACAGAGGTCACCTTCATGTCTTGAAGATAGTTCCTTACTTCTATAGTCAAATCAGCCCAGCTGAGGTACAAGATATTGTGAAGGAGAGACAATAAGAAGCATGTACTATGAAAGTCAGACCACCCACCACCACCATCATCTTGTCATCTTTCATTAGACCCTAATGGAGCCAATGGGATATGATGGACTTAAGGAATGGCAGTGACCCCCAAATCACCAGACCTTCCAGTCCAGACCCAGCAGCTATGATTAAGGAGAAAAGCTACTGTAGAAAAGAGGTCCACTTTACTTATCACCACTAGAAATAACTTTGGACAAATTGTCTCCAAGACATAAGAACCCTGAGAAAAAGCATCTCTACCTCTCTCCCCCTACAACATATCACTAGTAATGCTTCTAGCTCAGTGCTCATAGCCATCATCTGGAAAAACAGTAACTGTGACGAGCGACTGATCATTTTTATCAACTGCCAAATCCCATATCCTGGTGGTGTCTCAACCACCATCTTGCCACATATCTCTTTGGAACCCTAATGGGGGCAGTCCAGGACCCAGAATCCAAGAGCCTGGAGGACTCCCCACATTAATGTCCCATAACCATTATCCTTGGAAGCAACTCTGGTGAATATACAACTTCGCACTTGTTACTACAAGTGCTATAGATACATCTATTTAAGAACTAGAAAAGAAAATTTTTGTTACTAAAATCCTTGGTATTGTCAAATGACTATCAGGAACTGATATGATTTTATCAGTGGACATTAAAGAAGACACATTATGTCTACTTTGCCAATGTAACTCAAAGGCCTTTCCATTTGATTTGCAGCTGAGACCTTCTGTATATGTAGTCCATTAGAAAGTGAGCTTCTGAAGAACTGAAATTTCTCACTTTTCTGTTTATCCCCAGCCTTAGCCTAGCATTTTGCACAAATTTTAATCATTCCTTAATTCATCCATTCTATTTCTTAATCTCTAGGTGTCTTCAAATTATCAGTCTAGGTGTCATTTTTTATTGCCTCAGAGATAAGTATTTTCTTCCTCTTGAAATTTCCTTGTGTGAACTTTGTAATTATTCAGTTAGACCCAAACCCCAGTAGAAAGTAAACTAGTTGAGGGCAGAAATAGCTTTGTTTTAATCTTTGAAACCTCAGTACCTATGCAGAATGTCTTCCAGGAAAGTGTTTATACAAATTTCTGTTGGATTGAATAAACCACAGTCAAATATAAGAAGACTAGCAAATTTTTTTAATTACAGCCTGAAATATAATCATTTTATCTGAAGGGATAAGAGTAAATACAGTAATAGCTCACTGACTTTTTGCATCCTGGAACAAATTTTAAATTCAATGTGTGCTTAAAAAAACCCAGATTATTCTATTTATTGACACTTCATGTGCTGATAAACAATTTGTAATAGATATCAAATTTGTTTACATACTTCTTAGGTGGTAAAAGTGAATTATCTTTATCTATGTAGGTAAACAAAACATTTAATTTGATTTAATTATTAATAAAGGGTTTATGTAAACATGCTAAGAATGAAGGCACATTGGATATGATTGAGACCTGAAAGGTAAAGATCATCTAGTACAATTCCTTTATTTTACATGTAAAGGACGTGTCTAAGAGTCTTCCTAAAGAATTTAACCATAGAGTATAAAACAGTTTTCCTAAAATGTAATAATAGCAAAGAAGGTTCTACTTCAATATGATGGGTATATTGGCCATTGAATCAACACCAACTGTGTGACACTGAACTACTAGTAGTTGTTAGACTTTAAAAAGTGACTATCATCTCCAAGAACAGACTGCAGACAGTCAAGAAGAGATTTAGCTATGAAGGAGAACTTGTGCCCTGAAGGAAGCTCTTGAAAGATCATTTTTCACATTTTTTCTCACATCTTTTAGAAAGTGGGGTTTTATAGAACAGCATATAGTGTTGTCCAGTGGAGAAATACCCATTAGCAAATTAAAACTGAATTTATGGCAGGGGAATTGAGATCAGGCTCTTCTCTGGAGATCCTAGAGTTGAAAATCATGTTGGTTCTAGATTGTAAATTTCAGATCTTTTAAAAAATGTATAATGTTACTATAGGATGACTAGGATAAGAGACCAAAGCTAGAGGTGATGGGGATTACATCCAAGCAGTGAAATAGCAACCTGTTGTTGGATGTTCCTTTTGGAACAGCATCCAGGGATGCCTAATAGAGGATAAAATAGTAACCTGTGGAATAGCAAGCATCTCACAGAGACTAAAAGACAAGTTCAGCAGAAGCAGCATCCTGCAGGTTTATGGGAGGTATGTTTTGTTTCAATTGCATCCTCTGAATAGTTATTCAAGATAAACACATTGGTGATATCATTGGTAGTTTCAGGAGTGTAGAACCATAGGACAGTTTGACCCTAGGGTAGTCCTCCTGTGGAAAGCCCAACCAATGACTGCGATTTAGGGCAATGAAGTAAGTTGTCTATCATTTTATAGTGAGTAGAAGAGCTAGGATTCCAACTGAGATTTGCTGTCTTCAGGTTCAGTGTTTTGTTGTTGTTTTTTTTTCCCCACTATACCACATGTATACCACATCTATTAGAAGTCCAAAAACATTTGGACAAGGGAGTTTATATCTGGATCATTTTCATTAGAGAAAATACTTGAGGTTGCATAGAATGCTATTTGCACTTCCACCTAAATTTCCTCAATTAAAACATGTTGCTTTTCCAAAGTAGTAGACTGTACATCTTTTTTCCCTTACCCTACTGTGAATTTGAAAAACAAAGTCATTTTTAAATTTCTTTGTGCCAAACAAAACAAATTATTTTTTCTTCTACCATGAAAAGCTATTTTTCTTGATTATGTCACTCAGAAATAAATATGCCAGACTCCTTTAAAAAATTCATTTTCCAAATCAAGCATAAAAAACCACACATACAGAATTTCAGTTCAAGAATATTTTTCCAGGAAGATACCCAAAATGTAACTTGGACTAAATATGCCTTTTTAATTTTTTTCTTACACATTTTCCTACATTTATTCATTCTTGTATGGTATATACAAAGTATTAATAATATGTTAAATGCTACAAAATACAGTTCTATACCCCTTTATGCTCAGTTCTTTGTCACAGAAAATGTTTGGATCAGGATCAATAAGCAACAAATAAGATGTTAAAATGTATACACATTACATTGAATCAGTTAGAAAAGAAGTAAGGTTAGCATATAAGGAGCCACTGGGCACTGAGAAATGGAATAGAAGCTCCTTTCTACCTTTATAAAAAATAAATAAGTAGTTCCATTCATTGTTTCTGGCTCTGAATGCCCCAGTGACTTAATGAAAGTTGAAGTCCTTACAGCACTGTACTAAAGTTAATAGTTGGCAATTCAAAGCACAAGCATTCCTGGATATTGAAGATGGGGAACAAAGTGGGAAAGTGGAGACTTCAATCTGATTTCTAAAGGGAGGAAAATGTAATCATTTAATGTACCTTCTAATCAATCTTAATTTGTATTAGAACAACAAACTCAATTATTTTCAACAAGGGATGTTGTTCACAGAAATCTAGACTAACAAAGACCTTGCAAAAGAAACAGCATAATTTGCACTGTACATTGCTGTAACTATAAATGCACAATGTAAGACGTTAGTGTTTTAAAAACATGTATTAGAATTTTTCTTCCTCCACCAACACGTTTAGTGTTTTGTATATTTGAGATAGCAAAGCATAGTGAATAAAGTGCTTGACATTAAAAGAGGTGAATTCAAATATCATCTCAGATATTTACAAGTGTGGGTAAATCACTGATCCTTCCAAAGTCTGTTTCCACATCTATAAAAGGGATAATAATATTCTCATTTGTCTCACAGAGGTGTTGTATGGATCAAATCAGACAATGTACAAGTGCTTAAGTCTTAAAAAAGTTATAAATCCTTGAAGTATTATTATTATTATAGTAGACAATAAATATTAGGCGTTAACGGTGATATTCAGACTTATCATGAATAGAAGATACTTTATAATCTAGGGAGAAAACTTTGATTTTCTGCATTTTCTTAAATTTGGTTGGAGTTACTAATTATTTTGTGAAGTATCAACATTCAGAATGGACCACCAATGCCAACTGTGGGGTATGATTATGTATTGAAAAAATGTTTTAGCAAAAAATAACATGGAAATGTTATTTATATGAATGAAAGATTATGACTATTTAAAACTAGGATTAAGTTAAATGTTTCTACTGCTGTAGATAATCATTCTAAAGCTAACGTCTTTCTGACCTCTTGGTTTAAAAATGAAGGAACTGAGGGATGTGGAATTTGTACAAGGTTATACTTCACAGTAAGTACCACATTCGAAGATAAATCCTTTTGATTCCAGAGCCAGTGCTTTTACCTCTGGATTTACTCTAAGGGTTCATCCATGTTCTCGTTCTTTTTTCTCTATCTGGAAAATTTCATCATAAAATCTACTCTAAAGCTTTTAATTTTCCAGGAGTTTAAGCAATAAATTGGGGGGGGAGGGGGAATACAAGGAGAAAAAATGAGATAACTTACTTCGAGTCCTTTGCCCCACTTGCTTTTGGTAGAAAGAATTCTTGATCATTTCAATGAAACTTTTAAAAAAGAAGCTAAGATGAGAGAAGAGAAAGAACTTCCAGATCCTTAGGAATTATCCAAGAACAGGATCACTGTTCCTTTTGTTAATAAAAATCCTGTAAGAGTCTGGTTTATGCAGGAAAACCTAGTCAAAAGTCTGAAGAAAAGAAAAAAGAAAATCCATCTCCTGTGAAATTCCCTTAAAAATCATGAGGGCTCTGACTTCAGGGGAAAAGACACTCCCCCCCCCCCCACATACACACACACACCATACACACACCCACCCACACACCCACACACCACATACACCCACACCACACACATACACACCACACACATGCCACACACACCACACAGATACACATATACACACCACACACTTACACACACCACACACATCACACACCACACACACCACAAACACATCACACACATGCCACACATACACATATACACCCCCATCCCCACATGCCACACCCCCCACACCACACACATACACACACCACACATACACATATACACCCCCCACACCACACACACCACACATACACATATACACCCCCCACACCACACACACCACACATACACAACATACACACACCACACATACACATATACACCCCCATCCCCACATGCCACACCCCCCACCACACACACACACACCACACATACACATACACTACATACACACACCACACATACATACACACACCAAACATGCCATACACATACACACACCCCTCCCCCCCCATACACACACACCCCCACACACACACCCACACACACACACCCCATGGGTAGCTTCATCTGAACCTTTCACATTGGCAGAACTGGACTCTTCCAAGAGCGTAGGAAGGCATCCTATGACCAAGAAAAAGGAAGTAGCAATTATAAACATTTATCCTTTCTGCCCACTATCAGATAATGATGAAAAAGGAAAAAAAAAGTTAATTTTTTTTCATAGTGTACTGTTGGAGGAATAGAAATGGAAGCTAAGAGTGACTAAATCCATCAGAATGAGTATAGGAGATCAGGGGTAAGTCTTTAAGAAGAAAAGAAAGGAGAAAAAAGGAAAAAAGAGAGGAACTACAGAGAGGTTGAATAAGCGAGCTTCTAAGGACCGGTGAGTCTAGGTTTAAGAGGAGGTTTTCACTTTCACTAAGTGTGGAGAAGTTACAAGATGATTGACGTCCTCCAGAAGCTGAATTGAGGAGCTCCCCAGACTTGGGGCGCTGAAAGCATCACTACCTTTCTCCTAGCAGGTTAAGCAGAGAACTTCAGTTTGATAAGAGGGGTCGATGGGCGCAGACCCCCCCGGCAGCAGCCCAGGCCCCGGAACATGAATTGTAGAAGAAAGGCTTCGCACGGCCCCTCTCCCGCCAGCCCTCTGGGAGAGGCCCTTTTTGAAGGAGAGACACCCATCCCCCTCCCCCCTCCCAGGTTTTTGCCTGGCGCCTGGGGAGACTGAGGTGGGGGTGGGGGGATGCTGCCGCCAGGGTGGAGGTAGCGGGTGGGGCTGGGTTGTATGTATGTGGTGGCGGGGAGAAAAAAGGTAGTGACAGGTTTAAATACAATTCCTGGCAGATTGGCTTCCCACCCCGATGGGCAGACTGCCAGGAGGTGCCTGAGAAAAGGGAGCGCAGTGGTGGCTGCAGCCCCCCCCCACCCCGGTCCCCACCCTCCCCTAAGGCGCCTACTAGGATGTAGGCGGTTCTGAAGCCGAGGGCGCCGCGGGGTACTCCCGGGTCCAGCGCGGGGTCAATACTTTTCCTCTGGGGTCCTGGAAGTGGTAGGGGAGGCTCAGGGCAAGGCCAACGAAACGCCACAGGAGAGCCAAAGGCGCTGCGGTCACTGAGGGGGATATGGGCTAGGATAGCAGGGCATTTTAACATTAGCGGGGCTCCCGGGGACATTCTGCTCCCTCGGGGACAGAGGGACGTCTGCAGCCCCCTGGAAGCCCACCCTTCTCTCCCGAGCAGCGGCTCCCCGGACGCCGGGGCCGGAGGAAAAGTCCCTGACGGCGAAAGGAGGCGCCGCGGGTCCTAACGAACTCGGACTCCTCAGACTTCCCCAGTGGGGATCGTGCGGCTCCCGCGCCCACTGGGTGGTGGCTTCGGCTGCGCCCGCCCCTCGGTTCCTTCCTTCCCCGCCCTCCCCGCCGTGTTCCACCTCTCCCCCCCCGGCTTGGACTCCTCCGCCCCTCCGCCCCCGGCTCCGTGCGCCGAGCTGACCCGCCGCTTCCAGTCCACTAGCGCGGCTACATCTTGGCGGCGCTGGAGGTGGCGGCCTCCCCACCCCCTGCTCCCTGGCTGGCCGGGCCCGGGCTCCCTCGGTTGCCTTTTCCTGGCCGTATCCTCCTCCTGGTCTCGGCCATTTTCCCCTGCTCCCCCTCCCGTCCCGAACCTCATCTCCCCTCCCTCCTCTGGCCGCGGGACTTTTCCGGAAAGTTTTTTATTTTCCGCCGAGGCTCTGCGAGGAGCGCCTCGCTCTCCAGCTGCAAAACTTTTCACCTCGTTCTCCCCTTCTCCCTCCCTTCTGCCTTTTCTTCTCCCTTTTCGCCCGCTCCCCCTCTGTGGTGCTCTCTTCTCCCTCCTGCCCACTCTTCCGTGGCTCCCCTCTCTCCCGTCTCCCTCCGTCTGACACACCTCCACCCCCGGGGGCAGTTTCAGATGAGCGCTCCTCCGGTCATCCGGCCGCCCAGCCCTTTGCTGCCCGTGGCGGCGGCGGCGGCGGCGGCGGCGGCGTCCGCTCTGGTGCAGGGGCCGGTCCCGGTACCGACCCCGAGCCTGACTCCGGCTCTGGCTCCGGCCGGAGGCATCTCCTTTCATCTCCAGATCGGGCTGAGCCGGGAGCCTGTGCTGCTGCTGCAGGACTCCTCGGGAGACTACAGCTTGGCTCACGTCCGGGAGATGGCTTGCTCCATAGTCGACCAGAAGGTAAGGCGGCCCGCTCTCTGGGGTCCCCGTTTGCATAGGGGGCGCTCCCCGAACTCTCCCCTGGTCACTTTTCTTTTGGTCCTCTGCCGCTGCCACTTCGCCCCCTCGTTAAGTGTCTTTCTCGTCGGGGTCAGATAAGGAGCCCTGCTTATGGGGTCTGGGAGGGTGTGGACATTGACCGAGAGATGTATTCAGCCCCTGCATCCAGAACCTCACTCTAGATCGCCTTTCATCTGCCCTCCCATTGCTTGCTGCCGTGTCTCTTTTTTCCTCTCTTGATGTTTGTACCCCCCCTTAAGAAGAGACCCCTTCACCCACACTCTTCCTTCACCGTTTTCACGATTTTATCTCCTTCCTCTCCATCCATCCCGAGCCTTTTGTCCCTTCAGGAAGCATCTCTGCCACCACCTCTAACTCACCTCTAGGAAGAGTTCCCCAAGGGATGACCTCCGAGCGTTTTTCAGAAACCACCCTCCACTTTTTCCTCAGACCCCGCTTTAGCTTTTAAATTAGAGCCTAGGAGTTAAGAATGGTGCGGAGCACTTTTGTTTTCCTGAGCTGGGAAGGGAGGAGATGAGGAATTTCTCACCTGTCAGATAAGGCTGAAGTGGCGGGACAGTCCAGCTGTGATAACAACTCCGACCTCCCCTCAACCTGGCACTCTCCGCGCCCCCCCTTCTGAACCGTTAGATAATATATTTTCTGTTGATAAAGTTTGAAATGTCATCACCTCCATTTACACGATCTGGGTCTGAGTGAGGATAAGAAAACTTTATACTATTCTCCCCAAGGGTGGAGAACTTTACCTCGGGACAGCTCACGTCTTGGTTGTGCTTGGAGTTGAAAGCTGGAGAGTAACTGCTGATACTGCTGCCAGGAAGGCTACTCCCTCCCCCAGTTTGTTTTTTTTTTTTTTTTTTGTTTTGTTTTTTTTAAATACAGCTAGTCAATGGATTCCAGGTTGTCCCACTACTTATCCATATGGGTGTTATATGGAAGAGGTGATAAAAGTGAAAAGAGGCTGGGAACGGGAGGCGCCAGCCGCCTTAATCTAAACAGCCAAGGATGTTGGAGGTGGAGGGGTTTCCTAAAAGAGTTGGTGCTGAATTTCACCCAGGAGAATTGTCAAGTAACTTCTGAAAGATGACTTAAAGATCCTTGAATCACTCTCTGTGAACCATCTTGGTCCAGAATTGACCAAATTCTAGGGGTCATACAGCCATAGAACAGGAAAGATCTAGAAATAAGCATATATGTGCATAAGATGTGTATGTTTTATTGGGGGAGAAGGGGAGACAATCTAAAAAGTTGTGAAAGACATATGGTAAACACGGTAAAATTTATTACATTTCTCAAAGCCACATTATTATCAGTATAATATATAATCAATATTGTGGCATATTTGTTGTAGACAGAGGACTAAAGCACTCCAAGAACCCTTCCGAACGTGTTCAATCTTACTCTAAAAGTAAGTTCGATGGGAATGGACAGTAAGGACATAAACCAAAAAAATCATACTAAAAATAGAAACAACAAACATAAGTGATTAGCAAATGTTTATCGATTAATTGTACAATCAATTGCATTGAGATTGGGTATGTTTAGAGAAAAATATTAATCTCAAAGGTCTTCTGGAACAGATCGAGTGAGGAAAATTATTAAACCTTGTTGGGATAATCTGAATAGACTTTTTGATGTTTCAAAGAAAAAAGGGACTAACAGACTAGCATGTGAGGTGAGATGAGAAGGTTTAGAAAAAGCACTTTTCCAGTTTGATTGATTGGAGCAGACTTTAGAACATGGAAGGAAGAGATGAAATCACTGGCTAATTGTCCAGGGACAATTGAGAGTTACTTAAAACCTTTCTGAATTCAGATGTGACCTGACCAGAAGTAATCTTGAAGGTGATGTGTTTCATTCTGCATTAGAGTAGAGAGAATCTAAAGGCAAGGGATCCAGCAAAGAAGCTATTCCCTTAGTTCAGTTATAAACTAGTTAAAACTTGAGAATATTACAGAAAAATATTCAGGATTGGGTGTCTGGTTGATGATAAATGGGCAAAATCTCCAGATACAGTGGAATAAATGGAATGGAGTTAGAGTTCTCAAGGTTAAAGATAATGATTTAAAAATTATTATAGGACTATAGTCTTAGAAATGGATTAGACTTTAGAGCCCACTAGTTGAATACTTAACTTTTTCAAATGAAGAAACCAAAGCTTGAAGAAATTAAATGACTTGCATGTGGTTACTTATTTAGTAAATACTCTGAGGTAGGATTTGGACCTAGTTTTTCCTAATTTCAACTTCATCTAAAGCCACATGCTGCCTTTCTATTTTATTATTTATTTATTTAGCTTAGGCAGTTGGGTTTAAGTGACTTAACCAGAGTCACACAGATAGGAAGTGTTAAGTGTCTGAGACCAGATTTGAACTTATGTCCCCCTGACTTTAGGGCTGGTGCTCTAACCATTGGACCACTTAGCTGCTCCACATGCAGCCTTTCTAAACTTATTTAGCTTTAGACTTTTGGAGGAGATTTGAGTTAGAAATATCCCAGGTGTAGTACTGTATAGAGGTATCCCAAAATCTTTTAGGGCAGCTTTAAGCTTTAAGTATTTTAAACAATTAAAACTTTAAGTAATAACTTAAAACTCCATTAAGTTTTTTAGGATACTCTGTATTTGAATAGTTTGAGAAAGTTTAGTGTTGGAGAATGTTTGGAAATTATTTGTATACAATTCAGAACTAAGAAGAGAAAATAGGCCATCTACCCATATATTGCAAAATTGTATATAACATTTTGAGAGGTCAGGGCAGTGAAGGACCTGGAGATCATACCATGAAGATCTATTAAAGGAATGAAGACTATTTAGCTAGAAGGCTTAAGAGGTAGAAACATTTAGTGCATGATATTCCCTCTGCTTGGAATAATCCTCCTATTCTACAGTTCTTCCTTTTAAAGGGTCATCTATCACATCTCAACTTCAGGTCCAACTTTTCTTGAAAATTTTTCCTGAGCCTTCTCTTCAGATATAAATGCTCTTTTTCTTCTCAGAATCTCAAAGCACTTTGCCCTTGCTTAGGCAACTTCTTTCACTCTGCTTTTTAAGTTAATGGTGAAGTTATGTAGCAAATGGATGGTGTAGTGGATAGAGTGCTTACTTAAGAATGAAGTTTGAATTTTACTTCACGAACTTAGTAGACTTGTGATTCTGGGCTTAATCTTTCCTAGCCTTATTTTATTTTAAATGTGTAAAATGGGGACAAGATTCAGTCAACTACTCTCAAGGAACTTACAATGTAGTAGGAGGAGTAAAAAAGCATAAGGATCCTACGCCAGTGAAATCAGTCCAGTTAAATAATAGCTAGCATTTATGCAGCCCTTTTATTTCTTTATGTTTTGCAAAAATTTACTTTGATCCCTATATGAGAACCCTGTGAGCTACTTCATCCTTTAGAAAGGTTCAAGTGTCTTTGACTTTAAATTTCAGAATTAATAGTATTATTATGCTTTATATTTATTCTCATCAGTATAGGCAACAGTATTATCACCAAGCAAAGGTTAGAAGCTAGGTTTTCAGGGTTGGAAAAAGAGAAGGTTACTAATTGAAATGCATTAAAAGTAGGGAATGGCTCCTTTTTATAGTGTAGAATGACTCCTATTATACAGTATAGCCTGGGTACTTCACCTAGGATTATTCTGATACCCTATTCAGTCATGGAGGTAATCCTAAATTTTCACAGTCTGTGCCTTCTGGAAGGTGGTAGCCAACTGGCAAATTTCCCAATTACCAGCCCAGCAGTCTTTAAACAACACATTTGTTGTTTGACCATAGACAATAATTTGGAGTCATTTATTTGTACCTAAAAGTTTTATAATTATCTACTAAACTCATTAGATTATGTTATGGATTGTGTTTTTGTTGTTGTTCTGAAGGGAAGCAGATTATGTTGGCAGGAGGTTATTCCTTGATTTATTGTAAATCTGTGTGGTTTCATTGATAGAATAAAACCCTCTTAGTAAACTTGTGATCCTGGGCTTAATCTTTCCCAGCCTTATTTTTTTTTTTTTAATCTGTAAAATGGGGATAAGATACAGTCAACTACTCTCGAGGAACTTACCATATAGTAGAAGGAGTAAAAAAGTATGAGGATCCCACATAAACAGATATAAGGATCTCTCCACCAATGCAGATTAGCACTAAAAGGTTAAATGACTTGCCCATAGTCACACAGACAAAATGTGTCAGAGATAAATTCTGGTCTTCCCATTCCCTCCTTTTAATTTCAGTGATAATTCCGGACTTGCATTTTCTTTTAAACAATTCATAAGGTTGCATGGTATTATTAATACCTTCTCTTTGGAAGGAACAATTCAAGGTTTTGTTGGCTATGGAAGATGAAAACCAATTTATCTTTTTTGCTATTTTTCTCAAGTATATGACCTTGATGGTCAGCTTTATATAGACATGTTTTAACTGCTGGGAATGCTTATTGGTTTAGGAAGGAAAAAGAGTAGTTGGCTTACTTTGATATACTGTTACTTTCTAGTTTCAAAGGAGCCCATTATAAGAAAACTGAGAAGGGATTATTTTGAAGGAAGAATATAATAGAATTCAAGATGAAGAAAAATCTTGGGTTTTTTCTACCTTTCCACTGTACATATCAAGACAAGGAAGTACGGTGATTTTGTTGTTTTTACAAGTAGTATTAAGTTGGGATGGTGTGATATAATTAAAATGACTACCTGTTCATTTTGACTGTCACCTTTTTGGTATGAAAACTGAGCTATTCTTCATCAAATTACTTGAGCTAAAGTGTAACAGCCAAAGAATTCTAGTATATGTCTCCAAAGTAGATACTTACACATCTTTAATTATGTGAACTATAAGAGCAAGATTTTAATTGGAAGCATTTTTTCTCATAGGAGAAACAAAGGTTAGAGACTAGGTTTTAAGGGTTGGAAAAAGAGAAAGTTATTAATCAAAATGCGTGTTATCAAGTCCTTATGTTGTTTTTTATTTAACTCATTTTTTATTTTCTTTCCCGTAGTGGTGGAATTATGTGTTGTTTTTTCCCCTCCCCTTATAAGATCTTTAGTTATTTCTCACTATACTAATTGAATTTGTTAGTGTTCCATAACTTTCTATTGTTTCAGATAGCTGACTGATTCAGAGAAGTACCTTTCAGAGATTAAAAGCAATAAATTTTTAACTAATTCTGAAGTTGGAAGCCTGAATACGTGTTTTTCATTTTTAATTGTATGTGTATATAGTCATATATATGTTTATATATGAATATATACATATATGTGTATATATATGTGCATAAACATAATTTTCTCTGCATATATATATATAATTGTCTCTGAATTCTGCTGATCCTTTGTTTAACAATGATATACAAAAATTTGCATTTCATTTAATGATTCTTAGGGAATAATAATTTTAGGTCTTTTGTGATTTGTTGTTCAGTCATTTCAGTCTTGTCTAATTTCTCATGACCCTATTTTGGATTTTCTTGGCAAAGAAACTAGAGTTATTTGCCATTTCCTTCGCCAGCTTATTTCATAGATGAGGAAACTGAGGCAAATGGGTTAAGTTACTTACCCAGAGTCATACAGCTAGTGAGTGTCTGAGGCTATTTTTCCTGAATCCAGACCTGGCGTTGTATACATTGTGCCACCAAACTGCCCACTGAATTGAATAATGCCTGAATTTATATAATACCTTAAACTCATTATTCATTTGAACCTCACAATTATATGAGGTCAGCACTTCCATCTTAATGACCTACAAATAGTTGTACAGCTGCCAGATATGAAATGCTCGTTTCAAAGCAGGGTCTTTCTTGACTCCAATTTCAGCTCTTTGTCTACTAGGCAGTTCTGTGTTGCTGTATCTAATGAAATTGAGTGCATTTGTATGTTAAAGAATTGATAAACTTCTATACCAGTTAATTATCCAGAAGTTAGCCACAAAACAAAATGACCTTATTCTAAGTGATATCTATAAGTAAGGATATGAAAATTTTAATAAAAATGAAATACTTGCTCCATAAAACTACACTTAGTTTATGATTTTGTATCACTGGCCAAGAAGTTTTATGAATTATTTTATGTTAATTGTATTTGTACAGCTGATTGTATAAAACTGCTGATGGATTTGGGATCAGGTGAGGTATGTGGTCATCAGCAGCATAATAATTGTGAAGTTATTTTTAGCTGGTTGGCACAATGGATAGAATGGCAGTTCTGGAGTAAGAAACTAATTTTCCTGAACTCAAATTCAACGTTAGATACTTACCAGCTGGTAACCCAGGGCAAATCATTAAATACTGTTTGCCTCAGTTTCCTCATGAGCTGGATATTTAAATCTTAAAGGAAGAAATGGCAAACCACTCTGGTGGAGTTAAACATAATTGAACAGCATTGGGGCATCTAGGTGGAACAGTGGATAGCGCACCAAGCCTTGAAGTCAGGAGGACCCGAGTTCATATCTGGGACACTTAACACTTCCTGGCTGTGTGACCCTGGGCAAGATACTTAACCCCAATTGTCTCAGCAAAAACAACAACCACCACTAACACCACCAAAATAAAACCCTGAACAGTACCCTTTAACACATGAATCACACAAAGCAGGTATGCTAATAAATATTTATTTGAATAAATGAATGAATGAATACATAAGAGCAGTATGTATAAGGGAAAGCATGCCAGATTTTTAGCCAGATGCTATAAGTTCAAATCTCAGCTCTTTTACTTTTTATTGTTTGACATTGGGTAACTCACTTAAAATATATGATCCCCATTGTAAAGTGATAAGATTTTTTCTAAATTTTTAAAATTTTAATTATTTTTTTTTTCTTTTTGAGGGTAAGATTCTGGCTTTGGTAGTGTTAGGCAATTCCTGGGTAAGGAAACTTCCCCTACTAATGATAATTAACATCTATTCTCTAATTATTCCCTGGAAGTACTGAGCAGGTAAGTGGTTTTTTTTCAAGTCATACTGCCAGTTTTCAATCAGAAGTGGAATTTGAACTCCTGGTCACCCAAACTTGAAGGCCTGTTTATTTTTCTATCTATTTACATGTGTTGACTGTTTACATTTACTCCCTTTACATGTGTAACTACAACAAAATTTGCATTCCAGAATTCATTCTTTGAATAATAAAGGTGAATTAAGTGTAACTTATAGCATTTAAAATGTATTTAATATTTAAGTAATTAAAATTTTTAAGTATAAAAAGTAACTAAAGCTATGACTACATGAAATGTCTCCAAACAAAGCTCTTAAACAAAGGTAGTGTTAATATGTTGCATATCCATTTGTCACTCATTTGTATTTCTCACATTGAAAGTTTCAGTTTCTCCTAAGTTTAGGGCTATTATATATTTTTGAATCTGACTTAGTCTCTTACCTCTTGGTACCCAGTTCCTCCTCCTTCCTCCATAGGTCGCTCTTAAAGTAAAAAATACTTAATGCTTTACATTCCTCATTCAGATACTCAGCAGTAATATTTTTGAATCACACCAATCGACTAGCATTTCTCAGATCATTGGGACATTATTGGCTTGGAAATAACACTCTTGCAATGGTTGTGAGTTGCTAAGCATACCTTATCTTCTTACCTATAGCCTTTAAGAATTTCAAGGTCTTCTGGATTGATGTAGGGAGGGGAAAATGAGGAGACATCTAGATGTTAGCTGCTGCATTTCTTTTATGCCTTGTGTTATGGGAAAAATAAATAACCAGATGTTGCTGACTCCCAGGCTGAAATGAAGGAAGGGCATCATCATGTATTCAGAAACATAAAAATAATATGTATATATTAAT
This sequence comes from Sminthopsis crassicaudata, assembly GCF_048593235.1. Classification (NCBI taxonomy): domain Eukaryota; kingdom Metazoa; phylum Chordata; class Mammalia; order Dasyuromorphia; family Dasyuridae; genus Sminthopsis; species Sminthopsis crassicaudata. Next base: position 281,415,592 of record NC_133618.1, read on the forward strand.
TTTGTGTTTTAAGTATAGTGTACAGAAAACATTGTTTACATTTTTAATCTTTAAAACAAATTAAATTTCTATATTTCACTGTCATATTGTATAGAGGCAATAGTTGGGCTTCATGATAGTTCTTAGTTCCAAATCCCAAGAAAGAAATAGAACCCTTAGTAATAAATACTTGGTTATAGGAAGATGATGTAGTGGTAAAAAAGCATTAATCTTGGAGTTAGAAGACCTAGGTTGGAAACATATCCTTGCTTTTTATTCCTAGGTGAACATAGACATATTTTAAAGCTTTCTTGGACTCAGTTTCCTTCTTTGTTAAATGCTTTTGGTTATTTTTCCAGCTTGTTAAATATTCTACTTGTAGAATATAGAATACTTCTATATAGATAATAATAGGATGTTTTCTATATATTTTTCTATGTGGGATCTTGTGGGTGGCTAGATAGGCACACACTTGTATGTGCCTTTTGCTTTGAGTCATCTTTTGCTATCATATTTGAACATCTACTTTATTTAAGTCTTAATTCTGATAAAAAGCTAAGGCTTAGGGCAGCTAGGTGGCGCAGTGGATAGAGCACCAGCCTTGAATTCAGGAGGACCAGAGTTCAAATCTGGCCTCAGAAACTTAACACTTCCTAACTGTGTGACTCTGGGCAAGTCACTTAATCCCAACTGCCACAGGAAAAAAATAAGCTAAGGTTATTAGTAAATTAAACATGTGTTTGTGTGTGCACATTCTGCTATTGACTAAGAAGGGAAAGCTATTGGAAAACAGTTAATATGGAGGTTTAATAAATAGTTCTTTTTATAAAATGGTCAATAAATAACAAGATTCAAATGCTCTCTCCTTTCAATAAGTTAATAATAGTTTCCCTCTTGAATTTCGCATAGCTCTTTGCTTTTACTATTGTCACATATTTGCTATGAATTACTTTTTTCAATATTGTTATTTATGACAGCCTTCTATTAAATGGTACCTTTCATCAGGACTGGGACTATATCTTTTCTTAAACTGTAATCCTGTACCTCACTTAGTGGTCTGCACAAGACAAGTACTTAATAAATGAGGAGCTGAATTGAAATGAAGAAAAATAGCTGCTTGTTCATATATAGGCAAGCCACATATCTATTAATTTCTTTCAATTAAGAAAAAGAACCTTAAACTTAACATAATGAACAGATTTGGTACCCAATACCATAATTTACTAGGTTACTTCTAATTACTTTTAATAAGATATGAATTCAGGCATATCTCGGAGATATGTATGTTTGGTTCCAGAGCATCACAATAAAATGAATATTGCAATAAAGCAGGTCACATACACTTATGGGTTTCGCAGTGGATGTAGATGTTATATTTATACCATACTGTAGTTTTATTAAGTTGCCTGAAGAGCCTTGTGTGAACTGATACTAAGTGAAGTGAGTAGGACCAAAAAGACATTGTGCACAGCAACAATAAGATTATGTGATGATCAACTATGATGCATTTGGCTTTTTTCAACAGTGAGATGATTCAGGCCAATTCCAATAAATTTATGATGGAGAGAACCATCTGCATCCAGAAAGAGGCCTATGGGGACTGAATATGGATAACAACATAGTATTTTCACCTTTTTGGTTGTTCACTTTTTTTTTTTTCATTTTTTCCCTTTTGATATGATTTTTCTTGTGCAACATAATAAATGTGAAAATATGTCTAGAAGAATTGTAGATGTTTAAGATGTATTGGATTATTTGCTGTCTAGGGGAGGGAGGTGGAGGTAAGGGGAAGACGGGGAAAATTTGCAACATGAGGTTTTTCAAGAATAAGTGTTGAAAACTATGTTTGCATGTATTTTGAAAATAAAAAGCTATTAAAAATACTTTATTGCTTTAAAAAAAGTAATCATCACCTAAGCTTTCAATCAATTATAATCATTTTGGTTGTAGAAGGTCTTCTCTTGATGCTTTCTAACTGATCAGGTTGCTGAAGGTTGGAACGAATGTGGCAATTCCTTAAAATGATACAATAATGAAGTTTATGGCATCTATGACTGTACTTTCATTTGAATATGTAGAGACCATTGTACAGTGATTAATTGGCTTAATTTCAATATTATTGTGTCTCTGGGAATAGGAAGACTAGAGGAGAAGAAAAGAGATGGAGAAAGGGTCAGGTCCTTGGAGCAATAAGAACACACACAACATCGATCAATTAAGTTCCACATTTTTTATGGATGCAGTTTGTGGTGCCCCAAAATAATTACAATAATAGTATCAAAGGTCACTGATCACAGATCATAACATATAATATATAATAATAACATGATATATAATAATAACATATAATAATAATAATGATGATGATGAAAATATTTGAAATATTGAGAGAACTATCAAAATATGATAGAGAAATGATGTGAGCACATGTTGTTTGGAAAAATGGTGCTGATAAGACTTGTTCAGCATAAGGTTGCCATCAATTTTCCATTTGTAAAGCAGCATCCGTGAAATGCAATAAATTATAAGGTATGCTTGCAACTTCTAGTATCTGAGTGTGATGGAATAGTTTTATGTTATAAGAAATGAGGAAATAGATAATTTAAAAAACCTGTGGGCTTAGATGAATTGATGAATGGTGAAGTAAACAGAGACAGATGAACAATTTATACTTTAACATCAATAGTATAAAAATACATTATTTTGAAGATAACTGTAATTGATAAAAATGAGAGCCAATGAGATAATAATTATATAGTGTTTAGTAAAGTTCCTGTCACATAGTAAGCACTATATAAATATTAGCTATTATTATTAAAAACCAAACAAACAGAAGCAGGAGAAAAATTCGTACAATAATGACGACCCATTTAAAAACAAAAAACCAAAAAAACAAGAAATTTGAAAGCTTAAGAATCGTGATCAGTAAAATGATTATCTGTGATTCTAAAAGGTCAATTAAGAAGCATGCTCTATATACCTCTTTCCAGAGAAGTAACATATTTGGGATCCAGAATAAGACATATATATTTTATTATACATACAATAAGGGGAATTGTTTTATTGAAGTATACATATATATATATATATTTTTTTTTTGTTAAAGTAAATTTATTTCCTTTTTTTCTTCCAATGCAGTTGGTATAAGAGGAGAGAAAATAGACTTCTGTTGATTTAAAAAAATTGAAAGGTGGGGGTGATGCTACAGATGTGGAATGTTGCTTGCACTTTCAGATGTGGTCACTGTATTGTTTGTTTTGGTTAATTGTTTTACTTTGTTATAAAGGACTTCTCAAGGAGTGGGAGTAATCTGTAAATGTTTCTGATTTCAAAACAAAATATATCAAAGAAACTTTTTTTTAAAAAAAAGGCAATACTTTGTGATGATGGAATGTCAGACATTGGGAGAATCATGTATTATAGTGTTCTTCTTTTCTTCTTTCCTGTAGTTAATTTAGACATGTATTCAACTAGATTGTTATAGAATTGGTGGCAACAAGTTCTATTTAATGCTTTATATTTTATTACAATGAAGTTATTTTAGATTGAAGCTATGTTTATAAATTTCTTGTATTACAGTTTTGAAAAGCATTATATAGCTGTACTGTGTTAATATTTGGGAAAGATGCCTTAAATGTGATACATTGATACCATTATTAGAACTATGCTCCAAAGAAAAAAGGACCCATATGTATAAAAATATTTTAGCAGCTCTTTTTTATAATGCCACAGAACTAGAAACTGATGGGGTGCCCAATAACTGAATGATGACTGAACAATGACTGAGTGGCACATGAATGTAACGGAATACTATTGTGTTACAAGAAATGACAAAAAGGGCAATTTTAGAAAAATTAAAAAGACTAGCATTAACTGATTCAGAGTGTGAATAGAAACAGAACAATTTACATAACACTATTATAAAAGGAAACAGAAAAGCAAAAACTTTAAAATATATCAACACAGTGACCAGTCATGATTCTAGGGAACTGATGAAATATGTTACCTACCATCCTGTCAAGAGATGATCTCAAGGTTCAGAAATATATATGGGTGCATAGTATATATATACACGCACATACATATATACATACATATATACACACACATACAGAAGTATGTATACCTATGTTCACATATGTACTTGGACATGGACAGTGGAGGAATTTATGTTGCTTTGTTAAGCAGATTCATTATATAGTTTTTCTTTTTTATCATTGGGTAAGTGTTAGGGGAAGGAAATACAATTTTGTTAATTAAATAAGCTATAATAATAATAAAAGATATGATGGATAAGGGAAAGGGAAGGGGAATAACCATTTATATAATGTCACAGTCACTGTGCTAAATACTTTTTGCAGATATTTTCTTACTTGATCCTTAGAACATCTGTGCAAGGTAGATAATATTATTATCTTTATTTTACAGTTGAGGAAACAGAGATAGGCAGCAGTTAAATGACTTAACCTGGGGTCATGTAGCCAGTATGTGTTTCAGGTCACATTTGAATTCAAATTCCAGACTTAGGGCTATATCCACTCTGCTAGCAACTTCACTAAATAAAACAGGAGACTGAATGTCCCCTGAAATATATTTGATGAGTAAGTCAATAATTCTCTGTCTTTCACCCTGTATTATGAAGGATACTGAGAAACCATTATAGTGGACAAGCTATGTCTGGCCTTTGCAAAACTGACACTAGCCATCACACAGGCAAGAGAATGGGTAGGTTTGCCTTTGTTTTACTCATGCTTATCCTTTCTGAGATATTATCAGGATTTCTGTGACAATGTGACCCATCAAAGCCTTGAGAATATGTGTCTGTCAGTGGGGGACCAAACCTTGTTTGGGTGGAACAAAAGCAATGAGATGTTGTCATATAAAAGGCTATTAGCAGTTAAAAGCAGGAAGTGAGTACCTTTTGGTTCACCAGTGATGTTCTGGAGAGTTTCCAAAAATGAAATTTCATCTTCTTAAATATTTGCTTTGTGTAGAGCATACCCTTCCAAATGCAGAATTATCTCTTTGTGTTGATGATATGTGGATGCTGAGGCAATGATTAGTCTTGCTCACATGTATTCAACACTCTTATTCATCTGGAGTAAAATGTGAAATTCCTCCTAGGAATTACTCTGATGCTGCTAACCAAATATTTTTGTACCATTAAAAACCAATAATGACAACACCACTTGAAGTTACTTGGCAGCAGGGAAACCCACATACTGTTGTTTCTTGCTCTCCCTTTTTTTGTCTCACATAATGTAAGCTGTTTGGATGAAATAAACAAAGACTTTAATTAGATAGCAGTTAGGACCATCATGAAATGTCATAAAATTTCAATGTTTGTGAAGCTAAGAATTCGTGTAAATAACAGGCATTAGACAAATCTCAAAAACATTTGTACTTGTCTGAAGTTATAATTGCCTCTGTAAAAGTTATCTTCCAAAGTTGTAAAAGACTCTGGTTTGTTAAAAGCCATGAAGTTGATAAAGCAGTTTAGAAATGTTGGCAAACATGAACATTTGATTTGTAAATGTGCAATCCTGTGCAGTATTTTGGTCCAAAATCTTTTGGTGGAAAGGAAAAATTCTGATATGTACCCTACGCTAATTCTTAGACTTTTGTTGTGACTAAGCTTCTAAACTACTGATTGATGGGAGAAAAAAAAATTCTTGAATTCACTCCTTGTGTTGATGTTTGAATTTTAGATGTCACTGAATGATTCTCTTCTTGAATATTTGCCAGCATCCACTGTTTTATCTTATACACCTATAGTTTGTTCAAAAAAAGAATGCTTTGAAATTTTAAAACAAATAATTTTGAAGATTAATTTGACTCCCCCCCCCCTCACATAGTACCAACATGATTGATTCAGTGAACTTAAAGCTCATTGAGATACATGAGAAAAAAATCAGGGAAATAGATTATTTGGAGTTATACATACATTTATACATACTTTCTTGCATAACCCTAGCGTTGTTTGATTATTTTTTTTCCTTATTAACTACTAGTTAATTAACATACCTACCTAAAGGGATGTTGTGAGTATCAAATAAAATAACATAACATATATAAAGCACTGTTCAGATCTTAAAGTACTATATAAATATTAGCTATTATTATAAAACCTAAGATATTAGAATACTTTTGAAAGGGAAGTGACAGTTTTCTGTCAAGGCATAATGTGAAGCACTCCTGTGTCTCAAGAATGGAGACAGAGAATGACGCCTAGAAGCGCAGCAAAATACTGAAATGGGCAAATATGAATAAGAAAAGGCCAAGAAGGAGAAATCTTAAGCTAGCTTGTTGGAAAATGCTACTGTTTTCTCTGCAGGCTGTTTCCTCAAGCAGATCTGCTTCAAAAGGGTTCAGCAGTACAGACTAGATAGGGTCAGAGATCAATAAATTTGAAGAGGTGTTGATGGAAGAATTAACAGAACTAAGGAAAAAATACATCCAAAAAAACCAATATGCTGTTAGTGGAAAGATTTAAGCATTAATCAATCAGCAAGGCTTTATTAAATGCTTATTCGGTGCCAGACATTGTGTACAAACACTGGAGATATAAAGCAAAAACAAATACAGTACCTGCCCTTAGGGGGCTTACCCTTTAATGGGGCAGATATAAATAGATACATACATTGTCTCTAGAATATGTTATAGATGGAAAATAGCCTTAGAGAGAAGTCCCTAATAGCTGTGGGGGACAAGTTAAAGCTTTCTGGAGGAAAGGGACGTTTGCCATTGAGCCATATCTTAAAGGAAGCCAATTCAATTGTTTAGCAGTTGATTTGAGCTTGAGACTCTATAGTTGATCTTCTTGGGAAGCAAACAATATATATATATATATATATATGTAGATTAAAAGGAAAAAACAAAAACAAAAACAAAACTTTATTTAAAATAAAAATGGGAAGACTGTAAGTTAAGAAGGTTGCATCCAAAAGATGAATGAAAGAGAAAGATAGCAAGTTTCATATCAAACATGAATAAATGATGTAAATATTTATTGAGTGAAACTGCCTTGAAAATGGAATAATTGCAAACAACTAGAGAATGTGAGGCAGTGAGATAGCTCAGTGAATAGAACTCTGGGACTGGAGTCAGGAATAACCCAAGTTCAAATTTGACCTCAAATGCTTACTATGTGTGATCTTGGACAAGACATTTAATCTTTATTTGCCTTCATCCATTGAAGAAGGAAATAACAAACCGTTGTAGTATCCTGCCCAACAAAACCCCTTGGACTGTCTGGTCTATAGGATCACTAAGAGCAGAATATGACTGAATAACAACAGAGAATGGGATTTTTATCATTAGCTTACCCCTAAGTCATTATGTCAGGTTCTTTGACACAAGCAATAATAATAATATGGCAAAAGATGTGAAGTATTGGGGAATCTTTATAACAGAATAATAAGCCTGTCCATATATCAAGTTATGATCCTTGAGACATTAATAAAAAGATAGGAGATGATGTTAAATAACCCCCGAGTAGCAGCAAAAATTAGATGCTAGTAGATGCTTTTTCAAGTACTTGCAGTACATAGAGGAAAAGTTTACTCTGCAAATAACCAGAAAACTTTTACCCAAAGATATTTGCTTGGAAAGGAACTTGGAAGGAAAAAAATGAGAGAGGAAAAGAAGAAAGAAAATTAAAAACAAGAATAAAAATGCTCACAACATGTTGCCAGGCAAACAGAACTGATGATGATAGATTTTTCACTCAGCCTGTATTCTGGCTCATACTTCATACTTCTGGCTCATGGACACTAGAAAAGCACCTTTGGTATAAAATGTATTCCTTTTACAGCTGGGAAATGATTCATAAACTTTTTCCAAGGATTTGTAGAATATCAAAGTTTTACTGTCTCTGTTTAGACAGCATGATAGGGAAGGGAGGAGTAAAAAGAATTGAGGCAGAGGAACTTTTACTTATGATTAACTTGTAAAACTATGATATTTTGAGTTTGAAAATAAGGCTACATTTAAAGACTAACAAATGATTTTATTGCATTGAAAATGTACTGATCTAAATAATTCAGTAGATAGAGTTTGGATGATGTTCACTAAAGGAGAGGCCTATTTTCTTGTTCATCAGTCATTTGCAGTTATGTCTGACCCTTTGTGACCCACTTTGGTATTTTCTTGACAAAGACATTGCAATGGTTTATCATTTTCTTTTCAGATAATTTTACAGGTGAAGAAATGGAGGCAAATAGAGTTAAGTGACTTCCCAGGGTCACACAACTACTAACTAATTTGTCTGAGGCAAGATATGAACTCGGGAAAATGAGTTTTCCTTATTCCAAGTTCAGTGCTCTAACTGCTTAACTGCCCTGCAATGGCCTATTTAGTTATAAAAAGGAAGGATATTGTCTAATCAACCACTGATGAATTTAAAAATCAAAATATTACTGCAAGGACTTCAAGAGCAATAGAGATATTGCTCTACTAATTGATAAAAAAAAATATAATCCCATCTGAAAGCCAAGGATTTGAAACTGATTCTAATTGTTGTTATATCTCTGCTATGGGCAATTAGATCAACAGGTCATTAATATTATGATCTTAATGTTCAGCAAAGAGCAGTGGATAACCAGAGGAAGGAAATTTAATACAATAGTGAATGAAAAGATGAATAAATCCTCCTTATCTACAACTCCTAAGGCACAGAGACTCCATTTGTGAATCATCCTCTCTCTCCCAGGTATCTCCGTGGCTTAATGGATGGGTGGGTGACCACACATTGTGGTATAGGAAAGTCAAACTGTGTGTGTGTGTGTGTGTGTGTGTGTGTGTGTGTGTGTGTATGTGTGTGTGTGTGAAAGAGAGTAAGAGACAACATGACTGTGTGACCCTTGACAAGTGACTTAAGCTATTTACAGACAGCTAGGGATTACACTTTTAAATAATCAAGACATTGGCAGCAAGATGGCATAGGATAGAGCACTAGACTTGGAGTAAGAAAAACCTGAATTAATACTCTGCTTTAGGCACTGGCTATGCTACTTTGGTTAAATTGCTTAATCGTTCCTAGTCTGAGGTTCCTCATCTATAAAATAGGTACAGTAATGATATCTACCCTTTAGGATTATGGTGAAGATCAAATGAGAACTTATTTTAGGTATTTTTCAAACCTCAAAATACTTACATAAATATGCTTTAATTTGATCAGTTTCTTCAAGTTTGATTATTATCAACTAATATAGGAACAATATTGGATTTGTTTTTGTTTTACTTTTTTACTTTACAGAATGAAAAGTGGTTGGATTGGAGACTTAACAGTTCAATCTTGTTATGTAACAATCATTGCAAAGTTAGTAATAATTACTAACTTCTTGGTCTTCACTTCATATGACGGTTCTGTATGACATTTTTTGGGATTTTTTAAAAGGAATAACTAGAGAAAAATGCATCTGTGTGGCTTTCTATTTTCAAAAAGAAAAAGAAAAATACATACATGCATATATACATATATATATATAATATATGTATATATATATATATATATATATATATATATATATATATATAATTTTCACAAATAGAAGTCACTTGTACATGAACATAAAATAACTGGAGGCCAGGAGGTTTGTAGAAAACTGAGAAAGGAAAAAGAATTTGATTTAATAGATGTGGATGGAAGTAGCAAAACACAACTGTATTGTAGCAGTATTTTTTAAAAGGCGTAAAATTTCATGAACTGAGCTTCAACATAGTTTAAAATAGACCCAATAAATATTCTAGACAAAACTAAAAATATAATAAATTTATGAAAGTTATGCTATTTCAAGAGCAGCCAGGTGGCGCAATGGATGTCTGGCCTCTAGTGAAGAGTACTCATCTTCCTGAGTTCAAATGTGTCTTCAGACATTAACTATGTGTCCCTGAGCAAGTCACTTAATCCTGTTTACCTCAGGTCCAGCTTATAAAAAAGCTGGAGAAGAAAATGGCAAACCCTTCCAGCATGATTGCCAAGAAAACTCGAAATAGGATCACAAAGACCTCTGAACAACTTGTTCCTCAGCTTTCTTAAAATCATAGGAAAGTGATACATTTTTTCAAAGTCTTACTTAAATGGAAAACTTTTGTTTTCTCATAAAGTTTTTCAGTTACTAGGTCATTTTAGAATCTACAGGAACTAGAGAAAGACAAAAATGGGAGGAAAAAAACCAAAGTGACAGCAAGATGAAATGGGTTTATTTCAAAATTTAACAACAACCATTTATTTACTGTTATTTTAGCAGATGGAAAAATTTCAACTCAGGGTCAGAAGCACCCTTCTCATTCCTGTTCAAATTAGACAGATACCTTCTTTCCTAACTGAGAATTAAAGGCCTGTACAAATTACTTGACTAAAATAATTGTTTTTTTGAAAATTTTTTCCAGGTAAACAATACTTTGTAAATGAAACTTAAAGATACAGAAGTAAACAGTCATAGTTTGATCTTTGCAAATACTCTGCCAAGAAGCATTGAATGTACTATAAGATTAATTGCACAAAATTAGAATTTCTAGTAATGTATGTTTAGTGAACTATTCTGTAGTTTCTGTGACATTTAAATTTAAACACATGATGAGGTATTGGAGATGATTTGCAGTAAATATATTTTTGAGTTTTTAATTTGATTTTTTTTTAATTGTATGAAAAGCCATTTTATAGAATTTAAAGCATTATATCAGTCATTCTCCAAATATCATGGCTAGCAGAGTTAGATAATTAAGATACTTATATGGCTTAAAATTCTATTTCTATTTTAGATGCTAATGTTGTAGTTGCTCAGATCCATGTATTATTTGGGGCAAGAAAAGGCCCGATATATTATGGAACTAATGAGGTAACAGTCAAACAAAGGAGGGTTGGAAATCCCTGATCTCAATACTTGTATTGTGTGAAAGCTATCATAAGTCTGGATAAAGAATGAAAAATAGAGATATTGTACTTTCTGTAACAGTCTCTACTTCCTGAATAGCTATAGATGGTTATCTGGATAACAGTAAAAGTCCAATATGCTGGGAATTACTTCTTGGAAGAATCAATATGATAGCACAGAAATATGTTGAAACACTATTTTGTCCATAGTTTGGACACTGTCAAGCCGAATCGATACTCAGTATGTGGAACAAATAGAAAATGGTCAGGAGACTAGTTTGTGGCTGTATGGAGCTATCCACTTATAATCTTGAGCCTAGTTAGCTTAGCATTAGAAAAGCCATGTTATTTCTGTATCCATATCACAATTCAGTCCACATTCAATTGATTGACAGTGAGATATAATAGAAAAATCACTAGGTGGTATGTTATGAGACCTGAATTCTCACCTTGGCTCTTTGCTACTTTTGTAAGAAGGTACCAATCCTCTTTTGTCTTTGCCCTCAGTTTCTTTATTTGTAAAATAAGAGGTTTAGATTAGAAAAATTTAAAGGTTCCTACTAAGTATGCTCTTCTATGGGATTAATGCATGCATTTGTTTTGTTATATTTTGTATAGGCTTTGGATTTCCTTGGTTTGGGTCACTTCAGGTAAGGATATTCCCTCTGTTAATGCATATGTAAACTGCTGTGCAATTTGTAATCTTAAAAAGTTGCCTCAGGACTTATAAATGACTTGATAATTTATATGTGCATATATAAAATACATGATAATTATTTATGTGCACACATAGGAAATACATATAAATCTTGTCTTCTATGCACTTGTACAGCCTATATTATTCCTTCCCTCTACTACCTTTACAAATGGATTCGCCTCTTATATTTGACCTTTCTTGATCCTATCTAACTCTCTCTCTGCCTCATCCCCCAAGACACCTATACATTGCATTTTATATATTTAATAGTTACTTCTCTGTTTATATGTTTCCAAGGTAGAATATAAACTTTGAGGCTAGATAGTATCTCCTTGTTTGGCTTATATACTTAGACACTTAGCATAGTATAAGTACTTAATAAATGCTTATTGACTTGAATTGTTTGCTTGAGACTATCATAAACAAAAACATTGATGTTTTGTAAGGCACAAGAAAATACTAGGACTAGATTCTTACAGCATTTGTAAATCTTATCATTAACTTAGCAAATACCAGTCTTTTTACAAATGAGTTATTTAACCTTGAAGGAGTTAAAAGCTATCAAAACATTCTTTGATGTTGTTTGATTTATCTATATCTATATCTGTATGCTTTTATTTATGATATTTATGTGGCATTTTAAGGTTTATAAAATGCTTTATGTAATGCATTATGTTTGTACTTTACAATACAGAAGCAGATGTAAAAATTGAGGAATTGCATAGCGGAGTTTAATTTCCTAATTCTTAATTATGGCATATGCGTGATATTGCCCATCCATAAAATAGGACAGTTGTATTTATAATGAGAATTTTGTACATTCTCAGGGTCTAAGTAAAAATATTCTTAATATAGAGCCATGAAAAATAAACAGCATCTGCATACTGAAAATAGAGCAAACTTTTTTTTTAAACTATGTTTGACTTGACATTGGAAATCATAGGGCTTAAGCAGTGGTTTCCAGACTTTATGTAGTGATGCAGATTTTTTTTTAAAAATGCATCACATCTGTTTTTTCCTAAAAAGATTCATGAATGATTTTCTTAGCTCACATTTTATTCAAATAAATTTTTAAAAAAATATAATTTTACAATAAGACATTGATCATAAGATAACAGCACATAAATATTTATTAGTAAACATGATGCATTTTGGTATTTTAACTTATAATTAATAATCACAATACTATTATTTAATGAACTGGTTTGTTTTTCAGCATAATTTCTCAAGACATAGTCTAATTGATGATATTGCTACCCTTAATCTTTTTTTTTAAATTATGAATTGATGTTTATAGTTGATCTATAGATACAGAAGAAACTCCTGTGTCACACAAATATTACAAATAATAATAAAATTTGTATTGTTTTGTTTTATAAACCAGAGAGTTATCACATACAGCAAAATTTAGTAAGGTTTTAGTTTCAAATTTTGTTTTGATACACTGTTACAAGAAAAATCTGTTAACCATTCTTATTCGAATGGAGTTAATGTCTTAAGATTGTCCCTGGCAAATGGGTCCTTATCCCTTTTTATCTAAAATATCCAAATCTTTTGGTGGCCTTGATTTGAACTTTGATTTCATTGAATGATGATGATGATGATATGTTTTCAAAGAGCTTTACAAGTATAATGGTATCTTACTGGTCTGCTTTGAAACTCCTCAAATTTAACATTGGACATATTTTGACTAGAAAAAATGCTTCAACACCATGCTTGCTCAGCACTTGTCACTCTTGGTTGTTGTCTTGTTGAGCAATAGAGATGTGAGGTTGTATCATGAATTAATTGAGATAGAGAGAGGGTAAGTAACTTGTCCTAGGTCACATAGCTAGTTAAGTATGAAAGGTGAAATTTGAATTTAAATCTTCCTGATATTAGCTAATATTATGACCACTAAACCACCTAACTGCTCATAGGATGTGTTTATATGAAAGCCGTACTAAAAAGTGTCGCAACAATCTTGGCCAATGTTTTGTGCCTACCCCTATCCCTGGGTTTCACAGGTGGGGATGGTGTCCTACAATTTTGAAAATTCTAGTCAAAAACTGTGCAATAAATGTTAATAAGTGGCTCTCCAGGAAAAAAAAAGAATGTGACACAATTCACTTTTAAGATTGTTCCACATTATTAACATTTTCTCCATTATTTCTTATGTCTAGACAATGAAAACAGTAAATCAAGACCTGATGTACATTGAAAATTGATCCATCAGCTTTAACTGATAACAATGAGCTTGTCTTCTTCATGCCCCAGGAAGAAATAGTAATAATGAAACTGAAGTGATAGACTAATTTATCTCCCACATCTAGAGTTTTATTGTCAGTATTTGTTTTTACAGTAATTTTTATGAAACATTTTATCTTTGCAAAAATTTCAAAAAAAAAAATGATACTGATACCTAAACCAGAAAGACTAAAAATGAAGAGAAAATTATAGTCCAATTTCATTAATGAATATGGATGCAAAAATTCTAAACAAAATACTAGCTAGGAGATTACATAATATATTATAAAATTATACATTATGGCCAATCAAGATTTATACCAAGAATGCAGGGATAAGTTAACATAAGGAAAACTATTCACATAAGTATTATTAACTATCAGCAATAAAAATAAATAACAAAAATCACATGATTATATCAACAGGTACCGAAAATGCTTTTGATACAGTACATTATTCGTTTCTGTTAAAACAATCTTGAAAATATAAGTATAAAAGGATTTCTTCTTAAATTGATAAAAAGCATTTATCTAAAACCATCAATGAGCATTATTTTTTCCATTTTTTATTTATAATTTTTCCCACAGTATATATGCATGAGTAATTTTTTTTATAATATTATCCCTTGTATTCATTTTTCCAAATTATCCCCTCCCTCCCTCTATTCCCTCCCCTTGATGATAGGCAATCCCATACATTTTACATATGTTACAATATAACCTAGATACAATATATGTGTGTAAATACCATTTTCTTTTTGCACATTAAGTATTAGATTCCGAAGGTATAAGTAACCTGGGTAGATAGACAGTAGTGTTAACAATTTACATTCACTTCCCAGTGTTCCTTCTCTGGGTGTAGTTGTTTCTGTCCATCATTGATCCACTGGAAGTGAGTTGGATCTTTTTTATGTTGAAGATATCCACTTCCATCAGGATATATCTTCATACAGTATTGTTGTTGAAGTGTATAGTGATCTTCTGGTTCTAATGAGCATTATTTTTAATGGAAATAAGTTAGAAGCCTTCCCAATGAAATCAGGTGTGAAACAAGGATGCTCACTATCACCAACTTCATTCAATATTGTATTGGAAATTTTAGCAATAGCAATGGGAGAAGAAAAATAAATTGAAGGAATCAGAATTAGAAATGAAGTAATAAAAAATATCTGCTAACTAAAACTAACTGCCCAAATTAAGATTATGTACATGAATCAATTGCATAATATACCTTTACTAAAGCTTTCTAATTCTAAAATATTTTTCTTGGAAATACTATTTGTTCTTCTGCTTAATGGCAAGCATTTTTTTGACCTTTTACTTTTTATGTTAAACTCATACCTGATATTCATTCATGTCATCATCTAAATCTCCTTCCACTTCCCTTTTTGGATTTCCCCCCCATTTTTCATAAAATAAATCTAGGCAGAACTTGTATGGCTGTGACTATGTATAGATATGTTCATTTAGACTAAAGTGTATACAAATTCAAAAATAAGAATGACTGGACCAGAAGGTGCCATGTTAAACATTTTCTCACTGTAGGTAACCATGTCAAGAAGGGAAGCTCACTTAATGGCATCATAACAACATTTATAATTCATCCCAGGAAGGTGCCTAATAAATTGAATTCATACTCAAAAAAATAAGACAAGTTTATGGCACTTTTATGTAACACAAAACTAGACATTGAGAAATTTGTCAGCCTTTTGGAGAAGATGACTTGCATCAAATATGTTGAAAAAATCCAAAGGTAACTAAGATATAGATCCTGTTCTCAGGGTCCTAACTAGAAAGTTAACAAATGACAAGAGCAATTGATACTTATGAAAGTCTTGTCTTCATCCTTTCTGTGTCCTTACTTGCAGTGGTTTGGGTTTATTAGATGGAAGAGGGATAGGACTCATTATTCACTTGTGATATGGAAAACTGGAGAAAGAAATTCCTGCCTTTCTATGCATGATGGCACCTTTTTTTGTAGCCTTTAATCTTAGAGAATTACTTAGCACCCTGAGAAGATGGAATGAATTTCCCAGGTTTCCACAGCCAATGTGTGTTAAGACATAGGAATTGAACCCAAGTAGGCCTTTTTGCCTCTGAGATCAACTCTCCTTATATTATATGTCACTATATATTATATTACATGTCACTAGGAAGATAGTACTTAAAACATTTCAAAAATCTGTGATTTTGTTAATGATGATACCAAGTCTTTTATATTCATTGTGCTTGAGAAATTATACCTTTTACTCCAGTCTGGTGACAAAACTCTCTTAATTTAGCAAACCTGGTATTTCAGTGTACATGGATTTTATCCACAATTCATTCTTTTTTTTTAATAGATTTTTATTGGTATTCATTCCTCCTCTCAGAGGAGCAAAGACTTTTCCCACCTAAAAGAACAACAAACCAATTAATATATTTTCAAAATCATGTTATATTCAGTGTCTCACATCTATTCTCCACTCCCTTCCTTTGTGCCTCTAACATTGCTATATTTTATTGACTCTGGCTATGGCTAATATTTTATTACTTTAACAAGCCTCATTATTGATTGATTTATTTGTGGATGAGACTGACTGTTACTTCCTCCAAATCATACTGTAAATTATTTCTGATCAGACTAAATGTGGAAAACGAATGAATGATTTTTTTTTCACTTGCCTTCTTAAAGTATGTGAGAAGTTTTGGAATGCTTACAAGTCTTATGTTTTAGGATATTGTTATACATTCTGCCTTGCCTGGAGTATTAGTGTCGATAGGACATGAGTCAATGAGACTTTTTCCCCAGGATGTATTGGAACTCTCAGCCCATATTCTTTGTACATTTCCCTGCTGTATTTGCTGGGATACAGTGGCAAGAACACCAAAATAAGAGTTAGAAGACCCAAATGTTAGTCTTGAATTTATCATACTTAACTTTTATTAGCCTCTCTTTCCTCATCTTTAAAATGGAGATGATATTTGTTTTTTGTTTTTTTGTTTTACTTTACCTGATTACTGTGGGATGTAGACTTCACAATAAATTCAAATCTTATGCATGTGAAAATGCTTTGAAAACAGTCAAGTATTTGTAAAATAAAGAAAGTTGCATGTTTTTATATTACTTAAAAAACAAACAGATCTATGATTTCACTAGGGGGAAACTTTATCAATGCAGATCTTTGAATTAAGAGTCTTACTTGATGCACTGAAAAGGACAACAATGAAATGGTAATTTTTTGTTAAAATTATAATGATTTTGCTTGATTTTACTGTTTTTATTTTAAAACAATTCAATATTTTGATATTTGTAGAGGTTTTCTCTGTTCCAATACCTAAAGAAGATTTGAACACAAGATCTACCAGCTGGGATATGCTTGTTTACAATAATATGAAATTGTGTAATAGTTTCAACAGTGTTGAACAACAACTATGTTGTTGAACAACAAGTCTTAGGAATGCTAAAGAATTGTAATTTTCTGTTTTAAAAAGTTATTGATCCTAAAGGTGTGTCAGGGTTTCAAAATTGGTGAAAGTTGATGTAGTATCCCTTCCTAAAGAAATAATCAAATTTTGTTTACAAATGAATCTAAATTCAGTGTTATGAAAATACTGCAGCTTTGTGGTGTAAACCGTGTCTACTGATGTGTGCTTGTATTGATTCTCAGTGAATTGTGGATTATGTTAAAAATAGCAAGTGCTAACCTTGATATAAATATTTTCATATTTGCATCATAAGTATGAGAATTTGCACTTTGAGTGTAAGCATTTCATAAATATTAATCAATTAAACTCCAGCATACTTCAGTGATCAAGATATTGTAAATCAGTCTTCTGAATAAGGACGAAAATTTGCCAGTAGTCCCCCACTCTGCTTCAATTTTCCTTGCCTGTCTTTTGCACAATAATAAAAGAAACAATAAATAAAAGAGTATTCTTTACTACTTATCAAACATTTCTGGTTTTATGCAAAAAGATAGTTTTAAGTATACAGAACAGTACAATGAAGCTTAGACTGTGTGAAAGTAATTTAATCATTTTGATTATTTTGGAGTTTAGTCAGTCAAATAAAATGATTGATCTCTGAATTCATTCAAAATAATAATTTGCATACATAACCACAAGCTTAAATTGGCCTTAGTTATATTGTAGTAAAGGATGTTGGTAAAATGAAAAAATACTTGATACATATTTCTTATTTATCATTACTAGTAAGAGACAAAGAATGCAAGATAGCTTGTCAAACAAAAACAACTTCCTCAGGAAAGTTATCCAAAGTCCTCTAATATAGAACTATGGCTTCAGTTCAGTGTAATTTAAGCATTTATTAAGCATCTTTTATGTGCACAATAGTGGATATTTTTAGGTGATGGGTTTACAAAAAGTGTCTTTTATCTTCAATGAACATGCACTATAATGGTGTGTGTGTATGTTTAATGAGATTACAAAATTTATACAACTAAATGTAATACAAGATAATTTAAAGAGAATACTATTGAAGTTGTTAACATTTACAATTCTTTTTATTGAACCTCTTCTAAAGTCTACTGACACCTCAGATTAATGTTTTGAAATGCATAAAGTAAAATGCATAGGATTACAAAGGAACTATTTACATTGAAATAACTATTAAAATTTTGAGGAAAAAAATTCCTCCAAACAACCAAGTTTATGGATCACCAATTAAAAACCCTGAATATAGAGTCATCAGGAAAGGCTTCCCATTGGAGGAAGTGGTACCCAAGTTGAGCCTTGGAACTAATTGAAAGTTTTAGGAGTAGAAAGGTGGAGGAAATGCATTTTTAGCATGGAGATGGGGGGGGGGGAGAGAAAGAAATACTGAGTTTGGGCAATAGCAAGGAGTTCAATTTGGTCAGAATATAGTGTTTGTGAAGATGAACAATGTAAAATGAAACTCATGAGTTAAGTGATAATGTTACATATCCCCAAATGGAAAAATTGGCTGATAGTAAAATAAATGAAGGAATAACTTCTTCCTTTTCTTCATTAAATGTGACAAAACTTGTATTTTAGAGGATAAAAAATATGATTCTAGACCTCTATAGATTGTATATCGACTTTTAGAAATTTTATATAAAATTGAAGCAATTCTCTGCATCTCCCTTCCCCCAACTCTTCATTCTTATATTGTATATGGAAATCATACTCCATATGATCTGAGATTTAGAAATCAAATTTAGATTTTAGAATTATCTAACCAAATCCCCTCTTTTTCTAAATGAGGAAACTGAGGCCCAAATGAGTTGTAACTTATCTAAGGTCACACAGTAGTAATTAATTGGATTAGAACTCTAGGTTATCTATCTCCAAATCCAGTGATCTTTTTCACTGCCTAATGTTATAACTGTTTCCAGTATTCTGTAAAATCAAATGAAAAGATTTTACCAAATGAGAAAAACAATCTTTAAGTTATTATACAAATATACATGCATATACATACACACATATATACATATTTATAAATTCTCATTCTTTTTTTAAAAAGTTAAAAAAAAAGATTGAAAAAATAGATTCCAGGATATCCCTTGCCTTTTGGTCAGTCTGTTCTCATTTTTAGAGTTCTTTCCAATAGTATAAATTTGGTGCCAGGATATTGGAAGTTTCCCTAAGGCAAAGTGAAGTGGAAATATTAGCAACTGTTGGTAAATTTCATCACTGCAGAGTTGCATCATTCAGCTACCCTCTTCTCTCTTTCTTCCCAAATCTACCTATTATTTCTTCCTTAAATTTTCCTTTTCCAAATATATAAACAATTACCTCAGTTCTCCACTTGAATTTACCCTTAGAGTTTTTTTTGGGGGGAGAACATAAGACCTGGTTTAATGATGTATTCCACTACTTTCCTTGTAGGATTTTCGTTGGTTCTGTATTGAAAACAAACAAAAAAGGAGCTTAATTTCTTCTCTCTCCTAAGGCTAGATGAGAGAACTTTGTATAATTCCATTTCTCTACACCAATAATACTATGGCTGGGAAAATTCTGCTCTTGTAAGCCCATGTTTCCATTGCTATAACAGTAGTCACAGCATAATAATGATCATAATCATAGTCATAATAAGAGAAAAAAACTCTGGTTCACAGAGAAAACTTCTGAAAGTCTTGAGAAAGGAGTATAAAGAAATGTGCAAGTGAAGTAGAGAAAGAGAAGAAAATGGAAGGTTAGAAAGGAATAAACATATATAAGTTATTGACCTAAAGTATTGATAAGTGAAGAGCATGATAGAGCCAGATAAAAACAGATACTAAAATAAAGAAAGGCATAAAACACATTTAACCCCTATCATCTTGCTTGCTGACTGAGGGAGGAGAGAAGGAGGAGGAGAGAAAAAAATCTGGACTACAAAGTTTTGCAAAGGTGAATGTTGAAAATTATCTTTTGCATATATTTGGAAAAATAAAATATTAAAAAAGAAAAGTACAAAATTGAAAATAATAGTCAAACTAGTAGTTAACATCTGATTCTAATTAAAATTATGTATATATATATGCATAACATTTTTCTTCATTATTTTTAAATTACATTTATATATTTATAATAATTGATGATTTTTTCATTATTCTTTTAGAAACAAATTGTTTTTGACTAATTCCATCATATGATAACCTCTGAGGATAGGCATTGTCTTTTGACTTTATTATATCCCCAGTGCTTAGTACAGTGACTGGCATGTAGCAGGTATTTAATAAAAATTATTGAACAAACTAATTGATGAAAAATTTTAGGCCTATTTAACCTAAGTATATTTGCATAATGAAACTTGGGTAAGTAAAAGTCTTAGAAAGTTAGAATAATATCAAGCTGTTTTCATTCCTCAATTAATGCTTAAGAAACTTTATTTCCCAGGGGACCCAAGTATTCCTTTTTCATATAATAACATATTTATATGTGCTTTTACGTTAGAATAGTATTTTGCATATCTTATCATAGGAGTCTTGTGTAGAAGATATTATTATCCCCGTTTTGTAGATGAAGAAGATGTAGCTGAGAGAATGAAGTGAGTTGTCCTATGATCATCAGAAGGAGAATTTGAACTTAATTCTCAATTCTCCATTTTAGCAATCTACTTATTATTCCTCAGTTATCTCATTTAATGGGTAAAGCCTTCCCTTCCCTTTGCCTTTTTTTCTGTTAATAAAACCCTGGACTTGGAGTCAGAAAGAACTGAGTTTCAGTTCAGATTCAGGTACTTATTTGTTTTGTTTTTGAGACAGTCAGGGTTAGATAATTTGCCCAAGATCATATAGTTAGTAAAAGTGTTAGAGGCCAGATTTGCACTCATTTTTCTGACTGCAGGGCAGTGCTCTATCCACTGTATCACTTAGCTGCCCTTTCTTATTAACATTATGACCTAAGGCAAGCCATTTAACCATTCTCAAATTCAATTTTTTATCTCTTAAATGGGTGATGGTGATGATGATGGGTGGTGATGATAGCTAACATTTTAAATTATACTTTTAAAATTTACAAAGCACTTTACATATATTATCTCTTGATCCTCACAATAGCCTTATGATGTAGGTACTATATCCTTTATTATACATAGGAAGAAAATGCAACTAACTGAGGGAGGGAAAGTGATTTGCCCAATTTTACACAGTTGGTAAATGTCTGAGACAGGATATCAAACTCAAATTCCCAAGTCTGTCTAGCATTCTATTTATAGGGCCACTTAGTTGTCTCAGGGTATAATAATTTTGGTGGTACCTGCCTAACAGGATTGGTATGAGGATCAAATGAGATTATGTAAAGTGTTTTGAAATTCTTAGTGTGCTAAAATACATCTCAATTTATTGTAATTATTATTGTATTGAATCTGGCTTACTGAAAGTTATAGTTGATTGAAAATATTTAGCTCCTAGGGCCAAATATCCTCCTTTTACAGAAGACACTGTTTTTCCTGGTTTTTCCCGGACAACAAATGCAACTGTTGTATTTATTAATGGGAGCTATAGTCAGTGATTTACTCTTCATTCTTTCCTTTTTTGACATTTTTTTTGGTTATTTATAAACTTCACATTTTTTTCCTATCTCCTTTAAGACAAATAGTATGATTTAGACCATATCATCAAAACAAGGCACTTACCTTGTTTATATTATTATATAGAGTATATCCTGAAAGGGTAATTGGAGAAGAGCTGAAGAAGGATGACTTCACAGTACAGACTAAAGTGACAGCTCTTTGCAAAATTTTACTTTGGGGCTCAGAATTTAAATTTATACTACTCCTTAGATAAAGAACTTTGTCTTAAAACATCATTCTGCCTAGGTACCTCAATCTTCAGCAACATTTATTTATTTCTATAATCAGCTTTGTATTTTTCAAAATACATACAAAGATAATTCTCAACATTCACCTTTGCAAAAACTTTGTGTTTCTATTTTTTCTCCCTCCTTCTGTCCTTCTCCCCTTTCCCTAGACAGCAAGTAATCTAATATAAATTAAGCATGTGTTCAGCAACATTTATTAAAGATGTTTTGATAGATGTTTCTAGGTGACCTTGTTTTAAAATATGTACATATCTATCTTCTATCTGTTTATCTATATGTGTATCTTTGCTGCTGTTGCTAGTTAGTTGTTTTTCAATTGTGTCCAACTTTTCGTGACCCTATTTGACATTTTCTTGGCAAATATATTAGAGTGGTCTGCCATTTCTTCCCCCCACTCAAGAGATTTGCTTGACTAGTAAGTATGAGGTCACATCTGAATTCAGGAGAATGAGTCTTTTTGACTCTCGATCTACCATTATACCACCTAAAGTTGTCTTTAGAGATATTGTCACATATCTTTATATTTATAGAGTTATAAAAAGAGAGGAGAAATATAGAAAAATATCTCTACAGATATTGCTATGGAAATATAGATATTTAAATTGGTTTCCTTTGTAATCCATATGTATTCTATTTTATACATTTTAAAATATTATTGTGAGAAGAGGTCCATTGGCTTCTCCAGACTGCCTTGACATTCACATACACACAGAGTTAAAAACTTGTCCTAGAAGGCTCAAGCTTCTTTATCACATATATATTCCTGTTTCTCATTGTTCTTGCTTCCATAACATAATTTTTTATTTAATTTTTCTTGATGGAAAAGCTGAAATAAGAAAAAAATTCAGTATACTAATGAAGTCCTGCTTGATCAGTGATTTTCTCTAATGATCAGTAAAGTTTAATTGTTCCAGTTTAAACCTAGATTTGGAACAGAGTTAAAACTAGATTTTAAATATTCTTATCTCCCCTTACTAAAAATGAATTTGATCACTGCAATTGCAGTCCAGCTGCTTTTTATTTTTTTTTTACCTCTATCATATCAATCAGTAATATAGTATTAAAGCTGGAAGAGACCTGAGAGGTTGTTGAGCCAGAGTACTCTTAAGTCCAGAAAGGTTCACTATTACCAGGTCATACATCTAGAAAGTATCAGAGCTAGCTAGCATTTCAACTCATATTCTCAGACTCCAAATCCATTGTTCTTTTGTAGTTTAGCCAAATTTATCCAGATTCATGGCCCCCCTGCTCCCATGCTAAGAGGAATTTTTTTTGTTTTTGTTTTTTCCTATGAGACATTTTTCTTTAGTATTCAAGTGATATTTTTTTCATGTCATAAAGGTTTTTCCCCTTTAATTTCCTTCGCCTGTCCTTGAAGTTTGAAACTGCTGTTGATGTGTTTTTTTTTCTTTCATTATTTATGCCTTCTACTGTAACTTGCATGAGACTTTTTTCTAATCCAAAAGAAAAAAAATGTGAAGAGGAGTATGGAGATTTAATAAATGGAAACAGGGAATAAAGCCTTGACACAAAGTTTAAAAAAACAGCAATCCTGTATTACTAAGGTTAAATAAACATACATATACATGCATGCACTCACAAAGATCTCCTTTCCCAATAGAAAATATTTTCATATATTCAAGAAAAATTATTTTAATCTTGAAAACCATAATTTAATTATTAAAGTGCAACTTTGAAACATGAAGACATCATTTTGTTACCAATTGTTTATTTGATATTGTATACTCCTATTCAATATCTGGAACATGGTTCTTATTCATTATTATTTTTATTGCCATGCCACAAGGTTATACTTACTCATATTCATTTTCTGTCTCAAAAAGAAGCAGCTATCTGTTAATCTTTCAGAGGTATTATAACTGGTGTTTGGCCTTCTGAGGCTTTTGTGGTAAATCCATCCTTAAGCAATTTAAAAGAAAATTTGTATTGTATCCTGAGAGACCATCAATAGCCATTTCAAAAACACTTGCATCCCTTGGTTACAACACACATTTCCCAAAAACATAACCTAAATTCTGAAAAACACATAATCCTTAGATGTTCCCTTCTCTGAGGCTATGCAGAGGCCAATTCAACTAAAATGATACCTTAAAGGAGAATGCCTGGCAAATGTTCAGTCTCTGATTAGCAAAGTGGGATGCCTTTTTGGCTGTTAAGAAACTTTTTCATTGAACTGAACTGAATTTATATGGATAGAAATCCAGTGTTTGATGGAGTTTTTGAAACGATAATTTATTTCAACCTAAGTTTAGTGGCTGCAGTCATCAGGAAATAAATGCTTTTAATGGAGCTACTCATGCAACCACAACCATAACCACCACCACCACCACAACAACAACAATAATAATAATAATAGCAAATTTATACAGTACTTTAAGATTTTCAAAGCAATTTTACAATACATTATCTCATTTGAGCCTCACAACAATGATGTAGGTGCCATTATTTTCATTTTACAGAAGAGAAAATTGAGAACTCAGGAGGTTAAATGATATTCAATTATAACACATTTGATTACTTTGGGAGATGAGATTTGAACACAAGTCTTCCTTTTCTCCAAAGCAGCTCTCTTAACTCTACGTCAGTCTGCTTCAATGTGGGTAGTCACCTAGAATTCCAGTTCACAGTTCTTCCTTTAATGATCATGTCTCTCTAGAGTGTCAAAGAGTGCATCAGAATTTGATAGGTAGTCTCTTGT
The DNA here is from genome assembly GCF_048593235.1 of Sminthopsis crassicaudata. Classification (NCBI taxonomy): domain Eukaryota; kingdom Metazoa; phylum Chordata; class Mammalia; order Dasyuromorphia; family Dasyuridae; genus Sminthopsis; species Sminthopsis crassicaudata. The sequence continues at coordinate 281,440,359 of NC_133618.1, forward strand.
AGCATATTTGTGCCAGCGAGTGATTGAAGGAGTGATTCAGCTTCAAACATGTTTTCTCTTAAGATAGAATGTGATAAGAAGTGAGGGCTGTGAGGGCTGAAATGTTTCTCTCTCTCTCTCTCTCTCTCTCTCTCTCTCTCTCTTTCTCTCTCACACATTTATTCAAGTCTGGCTAAGACTGAAAACTTAATATTATATTTGTTATTAACCTCAGTGAGGAAACTGAAAATTACACCCCTGAAGTTAATGCTACTGAACACTCATTTTTTCCCCCTCTTTGATATGAATGACATTGAGATGATTCCACTCCTAGGGAATGGTTATAGGCAGATTTCTAAAGAAGAGTGTTTTGATGTTAGTGAAATCCAATGTGAAGGTTTTTGTGACAATTCTCAGTACAAAGATGAATAAAGATTAATTATAATGGGAAATTTGTGTTCCCCATAAGTCTTGAAACATGGAAGAACTTACTGAACATAAAATCTTGTCAGTGGTTTCTGGCCACTTTTAATTTATGGGATAAAACCAGCATTTCCATAACAGTATAATAAAAAAGATTGTACATGAAGCTAAAGATATATTATGTACAACTTGCTATTCCTTTAAAATACAAAATAAAGTTATCATGTAAAGATCTTTTTTTTCCTCCCCAATGATCCAGAGATAGCTACTATTAGACAAAATTATATATGTGTGTTTGTAAATTCATTCTATACATACTTTTATCTATCAGTTCTTTTTCTGGATACAAACTATCTTCCCATACGTTCTTTGTAGTCAATTTGGAAATTTATAATATTCAAAATCACTTATTTGTCAAAGATGTTCTTAAAATAATATTGCTATTATTGTAGTATACGACATTCTTTTGGTGCACTTGACTCTTGAAATAAAAAAAAGTTATCTCATTCAAATAGTTATTTTAAAGTGCCTACTGTGTGCTTGACTTCGTAATGGCATAATGTTTTTCATCATTTTAAAAAGTCATTTTTGTAATCAGATGGGTCATATTTAGGGTAAGTATGCAGTGTATTACAAAAGTCTTTGGAATTTTGGGATACCTTATATTTTCTTCCTTCCTTGTTTTTGGTTTATTAAAAAAAAAAAAGCAATAAATGTTTAAATGCCTTTCTGGGTGGCAGGATGAATGCAGGCTAAGAACTGTGTGAGTACATGGAACAGCTGGAGGATGTGTGATTTATAAGAGGTTTGTCACATTATCTCTATCATCTGTCAAGAGGTCATGGTTTTGCAAAGCTAAGCAATTCTTTATGCCAGTGTGAAGTTAGGGTATTAGAATATAGGCAATATGCTAGTTGATTTTTTTTTTTGGCAGCACCGTCAGGGTCTTTTAAACTTTGGTCTATATTCTTTTGGAATTTTAAGTTTTGTTGTTCTTTCATAGAGATCTCATTCCAATGTTTATGAATGGTTTGCACCTCTTTGTAGAATAGAAATTTGACAGATGTATTGAAACTGAAATCAATCCACACTGGGGAACCACATAAAGGTTCTATGTTAAATTCTTTGGCTAAAAAAAAAAAAAATTTTTTTTTAAAAGTCTCTGCCTCAAGGAGTTTACATTCTAGTTGAGCATATATGTTGATAGGTATATATATAAGATACATTCAGAATATATGGAAGATAATCAGAAATGGGAAGCCTTTAGCATATGTGAGAACTGGGGTGGGGAAATATCTTGTTAAAGGTGGTATTTGAGGGTAATCTTGAAGAAATTCAGGGATTCTAACAGGCAGAGCATCACAGGTATGAGAGAAAACCAGTACAAAGCTATAGAGATGGGAAATGCAATGTTTGTGAGAAGAATAGTAAGTAGATCATTGTGGCTATATGAATATGTGTGTGTGTGTGTGTGTGTGTGTGTGAGAGAGAGAGAGAGAGAGAGAGAGAGAGAGAGAGAGAGAGAGAGAGAGAGAGAGAGAGAATGAGAATGAAAATGCATGAGTCAGTACACATGTAGTAGAATGGAATTGGGAATAAAGTATAAGAAAACTGAAAAAGCCAAGAGTCCATCTGATTAGTTCTCTTATATGTATACTGAAGACATTACACTAGATATTTTCTGAGGATTTTTCAACATCTAAATAAGTGGTCCTCAAACTTTTTATATAGGGGGCCAGTTCACTTCCCTGAGACTGTTGGAGGGCCGGACTATAGTAAAAACAAAAACTCACCCTCTGTCTCCACCCTCAGCCCATTTGCCATAACCCAGCGGGCCTCATAAACGTCCTCAGGGGGCCACATGTGGCCCGCGGGCCGTAGTTTGAGAACCCCTGAAAATTCTGTAACATCTAACTTACTGATTTATATAGTTCATGTTTGTGGATTTATTGAACAATTCTACTGCATTAACAGCATTCATTATCCTTTTCTTCACAAAGTAAAGACTGGAAAAGGTTTTTTTTATCTAGTCTGTTGCTCCTTATACTTTAATCATTGAGAAAACTTATCTATAATTGACCAAATTGCCTTTTGATTATGCATTATGTATTGAATCCAACTTCTTGAAGTCTTGGCCAACTTTGGGTGCAGAGAATGAACTTAGTGCCCAGTAACTTGAGATAGGTTGGAGTTTCTTGGAAGAAACTCTGCTGCATGCATATTTTTAAAAAATGATAACGAAGCAAGAGAATATCATGGAAACAAATTCTAGGAGGAATATGAGAATAAAAACCTTATATAACTTTAGTTGACTCTTGAAATAAAAAAAAGTTATCTCATTCAAATAGTTATTTTAAAGTGCCTACTATGTGCTCAGTTTGACTTCATAATGGCATATATCCAGATGCTTTGATATATCCAGAGAAACAGGCTAGCAAATGAATGGGAAATATATGTTCTCAATTTTAATCTTAGAGAATTGGCTGGGGATACTAAGAATTTGAGGGACCAACCAGGGTCACATAGCCATTATATATCAAGAAATATGTGGAATGCAACTCTTGGTTCTAAAGCTAGCTCCATTCTCTATCCCACATTGTTTTTCACCTGGCAAAACAAAGAATCAAACAAAGCAGGAAGTGTAGCATAGTAATCTTGGTGGAGACAAATTATCCCTGGTTAAAAAGGATCAAAAGGCAGTTTCTTTCTGATGGAGGACTGGGTTATGTTGGCTAGTCACAACCAACTTTACACTTGAAAAATGACCCCATGTTCACCTAGAGTCCTCATAATACCTCTGTTACTTTTTTGTAGTTCATTAGCCAATCTTAGGAAATCTCTTATCAGAAGAGGTTTCTTACTTTCCCAGGATGCTATCTAGATTTTCTCTTATTTCTTAAGATTGTAAATAAATTGGGAAATTTCATGAGAGTTTCAAGAATGAGACAAATACTTGAAATGCATGTGCATGCCAGAACCAGGCTGCTCCCTTTTCTCTGTAAGGAGAAAAAAAGATGTTCAGGGAGAGCCATAGTTTATTAAATATTGGCGTAATTATAAAGGGATTACTACTGTAGGATCTAGAAGTAATATTATTCTCTAGAAAGCTAGTGAACTCATCTGTGCAATAAAAAAGGAAGGATTTCAGAAGATCATAGCAAAATACCAACAACAAAAACTGAGGACATTTTTAGTCCTTGCTCCTCCTTTCCTTTTTGATTTGTTTCCTTCTTCCCCCTTCTCTTTCCCTTCCTTCCTTCCTTCCTTCCTTCCTTCCTTCCTTCCTTCCTTCCTTCCTTCCTTCCTTCCTTCCTTCCTTCCTTCCTTCCTTCCTTCCTTCCTTCCTTCCTTCCTTCCTTCTTTCCTTCCTTCCTTCTTTCCTTCCTTCCTTCTTTCCTTCCTTCCTTCTTTCCTTCCCTTCCCTTCCCTTCCCTTCCCTTCCCTTCCCTTCCCTTCTCTTTCCCTTTCCCTTCCCTTCCCTTTCCCTTTCCCTTTCCCTTTCCCTTTCCCTTTCCCTTTTCCTTTTCCTTTCCCTTTCCTTTCCTTTCTTCCTTCCTTCCTTCCTGTATATTTGGGATTGGTTCATGTTGAAAACTATTGAGAAATGTTGGGTTTTTTATGTTTGTTACTCAGCATTTTTTCCCTCAGATGTCAGAAAATGAATTTTTCTAGAGTTTTATGACTGCTTTTCTGTGTTTTTTTTTCTTCTTTTGCTGAACTGCAAAAGAATATAGTAAATAATATATTGAATTTCATTTCCTCTCAGAATGTGATTATAGTGGATAATGAGATTTTGACTACAATTACTTAGACTCTTCTCTTTGTAGAAGATCAAGATAGCATTTAAATTTTCAGTTTTTGATATTTTAACTGTTAATAAAAGTAACATTTGACACTAAATCAGAACAATTCAAAGGTAGGGCTACTCTGAGAGGCCTTTCTCTTATTTGCCTTAGACTAATGACTATCTCTCTAAAAGTGACTATCTGAATCACACTCAGTTCTCCTTTTTTCCCCCTTTTTAAAGCTTTTTATTTTCAAAATATATGCACGGATAATTTGACAACATTGACCTTTGTATCATTTTGTGTTTCAGATTTTCTCTCCTTCTTCCTACTTCCTCCCCTAGATGGCAAGTTATCCAATATATGTAAACATGTTAAAATATATGTTAAATCCAATATATATAAAATATGTATACAATTCTTTTGCTGCATAAAAAACATCAGATAAAAAAAGAAAGTAAATGAGTAAGAAAACAAAATGCAAGTGAACAACAAAAAGAGTGAGAATGTTATGTTGTCACCCACACTCAGTCCCCACAGTCCTCTCTCTGGTTGTAGATGGCTCTTATCCTCACAAGATCATTGGAACTGGCACCAGTAATCTAATTATTGGAAAGAATCATGTTCATCAGAATTGATCGTTATCTAATATTGATGTTGCCAGGTACAATGATCTACTGGTTCTGCTCATTTCACTCAGCATCAGTTCATGTAGGTCTCTCTAGGCCTCTCTGAAATCATCCTGCTGGTCGTTTGTTACAGGACAATAATATTTTATAACATTCCTATACTATAACTTATTCAGCCATTCTCTAATTGATGGGCATCCACTCAATTTCCAGTTTCTTGCCACTACAAAGAGGGCTGCCACAAACATTGTGGCACATGTGGGTCCCTTTCTTTAAGATCTCTTTGGGATATAGGCCCAATAGAAACTCAGTTCTCCTTTTTAAACTCTAAATGCTATAAAATACCAATAATAACAGCTTGAAGTTATTATAGCTAAATAATTTTATTTACATATGTCCTCTTTTGATCGTTACAACAACCCTGTTGTTAGGCAAGATAATTATAATACCCATTTTATATACCGAGAAAATAATCTTAGAGAAGTTAAATAACTTGCTCACACTTACCAAACTATAGAATGTTAGAGGTGATATTCAAATCAGGTCTTTTTGTTTGTTTGTTTGTTTTTTGTTTTTTTCCTGAGGCAATGAGGGGAATAAGTGACTTGCCCAGGGTCACACAGCTAGGAAGTTTTTAAGTGTCTGAAACCAAATTTGAACTCAGGTCCTCCTGACTTCAGGGCTGGTGCTCTATCCATTGTATCATCTAGCTGCCTCCAAATTCAGCTTTTCTGATTCCAAGACCAACATTGCTCCTACTACAGGATGCTGCCTCTTTAATGGTGACAGAAGATCAGATTGAAATGCTATAGTATAATAAACTGTATCCAGTATTATTAATAGGAAAACTTATTAAGAAAAAATGTAGCAAGATCAAAGAAATAACATATATAAGTAATAGAAAGACTCAAGATATAGGAAGACAGTGGAAGTATATTATGCTTTGTGTATTAAGTTAGAGTCCATATCTTATTATTGACTCTTTAGTTTCTTTGCTTTTCTTCTTTGTCCCAACTCTTCTCTTTATTACCTGTTATTAAAAGGAAAAATAAAGAAACTCTATCTTGTATCTTGTTAGAAGTTCTAATAAAAAATTTAGGATGAAGTTAAAATTATTATTGCTTTATATTTGCCAAATCTTCTTTTACTATTTATTTGGATCACTAGTCTTGCAAGCCATTCTTATTCTTTTTTTTAAATGTATTATTTTTATTGTTCCAATTAATAATAATTTTTATTATTTGTCTTGCCATTATCCTTCCACTGAATCAAAAAATCCCCTCCAGTACCTAGCAACAGCAAAACAAATTCTCATGTTAACCATGACTAGGAATCTGTATCTGTTTCTGAATTTTAAATTCATCACCTTTTTGTTAGAAGGCAAGTGGCATATTTTATCTTCTTTCTTCTGGACTCATGGCTTTTTGTTGTGTTGATGAAGAGTTCAAAAATCTTACAAAGTTATCGCATATATTTTTCCCCTAAACTATCCCCATTTTTACTAGTATATTGATTGATTCTCTTCTGATTTCATTTTCTTCCATATCCAGTCTGGGCCTTGCCCATGGTAAATATTTAACTAGTGTTGGTTTGGAGTGGATGGTCAGCATTTCAGTGCCCTCCTCAGAGCACTTTAGAATGCCCATTGCCTTGTAATACCCATTATACTTAGTCCTAACCATGACCTTCTTCATTCCCTTTCTTTTCAAATGACAATAAACACAAATATCATGTAGGTAGTTGAATACTGCTGGGGAAAGTCATGAAAACATGCTGACTAGATTGGCTACAGATTCAAGCTATCTTAATTTCAACAGGGTTTTCGTGACCTCTTGGTAATTCTTTAATTAATCTCCTGTCTGCACCCTCTCACATTCTTCATAGCAGTTATCCTAAATGTTTTCTATTACCTCAAATTTTATGTCTTATTCTCAACTCCTTTACTGTCAAAGAAAAATAACAACAAAAATAAAAACAAAAATTCTTTGTAATTTCCTTGAATATTTTCTCACAAGATTCAAAGTTATGGAGAAGATGAAAGTGACCTGGGTTAAACATCTTCATCTTCTTTTTCTCTATTTCTCACGTTGCACTTAGATTCTTTTCTCTTTTTTGGTCATTCCTCTGCCTCCTTTTGTTTCTTTTATTTTTTCTTTTGCCTTTAAACTGTGATCAATCAATCTTGGTCTTTATCTGTGTTTTCTCTGTCTGGGATCTTCCATCTTATAGCTTCAGTTTACATCTACATTAGAAATATAACTAAGTTAAATATATAATTCAGACTTTAATTCCAAATTCCTGGTAGACATTTTTGTTTGCTGCTGGACATGACATCTCACTATATAAATAAAGCAAAATATATAAGAAACCACAAAAGACAAAAACTTAACTTCCCTACTCAACTTGCCCCATAGATTGATTGCTTCTACTAATTTCCCTATTTCACTATCATTCTCAGAATTTCATGAGTGACTTTTGATTCCTCTCTCCTTTGTTATCTCACATCGATTAATTCTTCCTTTACAATGACTTATCTTTCTTTTTTTTCTATTTCTACCATTCTAGGTCCCTCAGTTTACTTTTATCTTATTTCACTATTCTCCTTACTAGTTTGTCTCTAGGCTTTCCTTCATATTTCTGATTGCACAACTTTCATTGAAGTACTGTTTCAATCATGTCATTTACCTTCTCAAACACCTCTAGTAAGTCCCATGTTCAACTGAATACCATTTAAACATTTTAGTCTGATGTTCCAGATTATTTATGAATTGGAATCACTATTGTCCAAGGTTTTATGCCCTTTTTCCTTCCTTTTACTTAAACCTGACACTCAAACCAGTATGGATTAACCACAGTTCCCTGATAATGTTATTTTTAACTTTTGTGTTCATGCATTCTTCTTGCTCTTCAATACCTTCCCCCACTGTAGAGATTTGTAACCTTTTTTTGTATCATGCACCCCATAGGTGAAGCCTGTGAACTTCTCAGAATAATGTTTTTTAAATGTGTAAAATAAAATGCACAATTTTGCAAAGGAGACAAGTTACATCTTGAAGTAAAGATGTAAAAATTTCCTCATCAAAATTTTCATATTCCTTGAAATCTGTGCATAGAATCCAGATTAAGAACCCACTACCCTTCACCATTTATGATTAATGAAGGTCTACTCATCTATCAAAGCAAGGCTTAAAGTGACCTCTTCCAAGGTTACTGCTCTCAAGGTTACAGCAATCAAAAATTCAGTTTAATTGAAGTTGGCATTTATTATGCTTCTAAGATGTGCTCAGTGTAAGTCATTGGACATATAAAAACAAAAATTAAAGAAGTCTCTGTCCTCAAGAAGATCACATTCTTTTCTAGAGGAAAGGAAGGAGCATTTATTAAAGTAACAGCTACATGCCAGGCACTGTGCTAAGCCCTTTACAAATATTGTCTCATTTGATTCTCACAACAGCCCTGGTACATTATCATCTCCATTCTACTGTTGGGGAAACTGGCAAACAGAGGTTAATGACTGGCCCAGTCATTACTTACATTGCTAGTAAATATTTGAGCCTAGATTTAAACTCAGTTCTTTCTAACTCCAGGTTCCCCATTATGCCTCAAGCTTCCTCTTTTATATCCTGTGGTATAAGCAGCTACATAAATTTAAGGTGATTTAAGGAAAGAGATCATTAATTAACAATAGGGGGGCAGGGGAAAGGTTGAGAAAAGCTTTGTAGAGGAGATGCTTGTACATTTGTCCTAAATCATATTCTCACTTCCATTGGAATTATTTGCATATATTGCTTTAACCATATTCTGGGCTCTGCAAAGTATTTTCCTTACAATAGCCCATTTTATAGATGAGAAAACCTGGCTCAGCAAAATAAAATAACTTGACCTAAGATCACATTCTTGCAGTGATGGAGGTAGAATTTGAGATGTCTTCTGAGTACAAGTACTAATTATTGTATGTTTGATTTGGGGAATACTATTGCTGATTGGTGAGACCAAGGAAGACTTTGGGGAAGCAGAATTTGTGATGACCTTTAAAGGATTGGTAAGATTTTAATTACAGTAGTGAGTTATAGGGATGTAATGGATGTTTTATTTATTTATATATATAGAAACTTTACAATAGCATTTAGTATAGTGGTGTATACATAGTAATTCATTAGTACATTTATATATATATATATATATATATGTATATGTATATTTCAAATTAGTGAATGTTGTTTTCTTATATTCTTTTTTCCCAGGTTCCAAATAATTTTTGTTTATTGTATTATAAATACCTAATTTATATTGTATATAAATTATATATATATATATTATATACCTGATTTATGTTGCATATAAATACTTATATTATAAATACCTCATTTGTTGCCTTTACATGAAAAGCTCATTTATGGGGCAGCTCGGTGTAAGTTTATTTATGGGGCATCTCAGTGTAGCTGATAGAACGTTGGACTCAGTCAGGAAAACATGTTTTCATCTCTCACTTTAGACACTCAATAGCTGTGTAATCTTGAGTAAGCCACTGAAATTCCTATCTGCCTCAGTTTTCTCATCTATAAAATGGGGACAATAAGAGCATCTACCCTCTAGGGTTGTTGTGAGGATCAAATGAGATAATGATTTTAAAGTGCTTATAGTGTCTAATACTTAAGTGCTATCTATGTAAATGTTAGCTGGTTTTGTTGTTATTATTTACTATTAATGATTTTGTATCTTCTACTGTAAGGTAGAATACTTGCATCCAAGGAGCTCTTATAATGGCTACTTTATATTTATTTACCTTGGCTTTTGGGTTCACACCTATACTATTGTTAAGCCACTTGCTGTTGTTGCCAATTATTATAAGAACCTTCTCTGGATGGTTTTGTATTAGCATTGGCAAGGAACAAACAATTGACATCAGGCATGTCTTTTTTTTTTTTTTTTTACATGACACTTTTGGCGCATCATTACTGGAAAAATTATGCTAATCTATGCCATCTGCAGCTACCAGATGTGCCATTAAGAGGTGTACAAGTTCCCTTCCAGAAAACTGCTTGATATCTAATGCCAATCATTTCTGTTAAAGTGATAGCTTCTAATGTTAAATGAGTGAGAACAAGTGTATATGTCACTATTCTGTTTCAGTTTTTAGATTAAGGGCAATTTTCCGATAAACTAAATACAGATGATACTAATCACCTAATGGAGTTAATTTTCAGTATATCTTTTCTCTGTCATAAATTAATCCTAGAATTTACAACATCTTTCCTACTAAGAACTCAGTTGCAATAGGAATGGCTAAGCCCTTCTGGCCTACATTAAGTTGACTAGATTATGTATTTTATATTGGAATGAAGAAAATTGGCAAGAGTGTTGTCAGCAGATGGTTCCAGGCACGGGGTAGAATGGGAGCTTTGGATGATTGAATCTGTTTCCAGGAATTTCCTTCTTAATTTGCCTTTTGAAAGGTGAGCTTTTATTCAAAAAGGGCTGAATATATGGAAACGTCTTCAGGAAAATTCTTAAGGGTAGACATTATTTTAATACTCAGAGTGTTATAGAATTGGGTTGGTTTTTTTTTTTTTTCAGTTTAGTTTAGTTTTGGATAGTGGGAGGGATAGATATGAAGATCTACTAACTTAAAACTTTTCATTTTACTATCATATTTAACTATTTAGAGAGGAGACAAACTGGTTTTCACATCTTTTTTATCCTGTCAAATGCTACTAGACAGGATTATTCCAATGCAAAAACAACCATTATACTCTTGATCATATCAGGTTTATCCCAAGTGCCACTGCTTTCGGTAGAATATTCATCAGTAGCAGTGTAAGTGGAAGAGTATGCTTGTGTCTTAAGGTGTTGTTACTCTCCTTTTAGTGAGTTTTATACCTTAATAATCATTCCAAATGGTTGCTTAGTTCACAGGAAAGCTTTCTCATTTTGAGGTCACTGGATCTGAGGTTATCTGTGTGACTTTGGGCAAGTCATGAAACTTCTCTAGGTCTGTTTCCTTTTCTATAAAATGAAGAGGTTGGACTTGATAGTCTCTGAGGTCCCTCCCCTCCCCCCTGTTTTTTGATCCTGTCATTTTAGTATTTTATAGAGATAGCAAACTTTTTCCCCCTCTAGTTCAGGCATTTAACAATAGGTATACCCATTTTCCAAAGAAAAGATAGAATTCAAAAAGTGTAATTTGACTTAAATTCCTTTTTTTCCCCTGAGAGGACTAAATGCTTCTTTTCTTCCCCCCATGCCTCACCTCCCTCCTCCTTTAATATTGTCCTCAGTCATGTCTTGCCAGAAGATTGTTTACTTTTAGGCACAGTCTTTTCTTCAGGATGTCTTGGATAAGTATCCTAGAATTGGCCTTTGGGCCATTAAAATGCTTATGCCATAGGCTCTGAACCTAAGAGAGTAGAAATGTGCTATGAGACAACAATTATTTGATATTTCCTGGATGAGGAGGAAACAATAGGAAAAGCAGCTCTATTGCTCCACTGTATTTTTCTATGAGAATAAACAGTTGCTTCATATACCATTGACTAATTCATTGTGCTAATGAATACTGAAAAAGTACTTTCCTACTGATTAAAGAACATCATATCCCCTTCAAACTGCCCTACTGAGAGTGTGTCACAACTATTTTGCTATTATCTCCTTCTTTGAAGAATGGACACAAAAGTTTCAAATAAACAATGTGGAACAAACATTTCAGCTTTCCCAACTTTTGAGTGACACAGGATTATAGACTGTATCTTACAAATAGAATCATTTCTTTCTCCTTCAGTTGTTGAAAATGCTCGTGTGTGTATGTGTATATTTGTGTTTCCTTGCATAATAACTATTCTTGTGTTTTTTGTTGTTAGCACATCTTTATATCTTTCTATATTTTATTGAGATTTATGAACTATCATTATACATAAGTTTTAGCCTATCTTTAAATCTTCAAATAATTTTTTTGACATGTTGGTCTAATTAATCTTTTAAGTAAGTATCATTTCCGAATTGTCCAAACCACTTAAAACGGTGTAGGTTAAGCATTAGGGATTAATTTATTCATCTACACTGACATTTATTCTTCAGTGTAAATAATATTGATTATGCAGAGGTATAAAATGAAGAACTAGGCCACATCTGGTCCATGTGATTCATCAGCGTGACCCAAACTACATTAAAATCGAATTGAGAAATACATAATGAAATAAACTGGTAAAAAGAGAAATACATAAATATATGTGGGTTTCTAAGTCAAGTATGTAGCCCACAGGAATCCTTATGGTTGATTTAACAGTCTTCATTTATATTTGAGTTTTACACCACTGTTCTTTATATACATTAGGAAAAGAGGTATAAAAATATCAGAGAAAATAGGAGAAATATTGTAAATTTTAAAATTTACTTTTCATTTATTTTTAATTTACTTATCTGTATATGTATTGTATCTTTAATCTACCTTCTCCTATCCCATGTACACTCTTAAGGGCAGAGCTTATTTATTTTTAATGTTTGTTAAATTGAATATATTTCCTCTTAGCCTTTCATTTCTTTTTCTTATTGCCATTGCTATCATTTCTATAACTATATCACATAATAGTAGGGAAAGGAGATGAGACTTGTCAAATTAGCAAACCACATAGTAAAATAGATTTATTAGGGCAGCCTGATAATGGAGTTAAAACAAATTTGTTGACACTCAAAATTCTTTTACTGACCATATGTCTTAGGTTGGGAATAGTTACAGAAACATAGAAGCTCAGAGTTAGAATAGATCTCTGGGGTCATCTAATCCATTCTTTTCTGGAAAGAAATTTTTTAATACAGAATCTATGGGAAAAAGTCATCCAGCTTCTGTCTAAAGATTTTCATTAAGAGATGGTAGTATGATGGTGGTGTCCCTATTGCACTGTAGGACAGCCTGTTCTACTTTTTAACAATGCTTATGGGTAAGGATTCTTGTGGTTACACCTAGAATTTCTTTTACATTTTTCTTATATTTGGAATTTTCTCCTAGTTTTTTTTTTTTTTCCTTTGGGGTCAGGGTATTATTGAATCATGTTAGTTATATCCGACTCTTTTTGACCCAATTTTTTTTTAAAGATGCTGAAGTGGTTTGTCATTCTCTTCTGTAGTTCATTTTACAGATGAGGAAACTGAACCAAGCAGTGTTGAGGGAATTGTCCAGGATCACATAGCTAGTAAGTGTCTGAGGCCAGATTTGAACTCAGGAAGTTGAGTTCTTGATTCTAGCCCTAATGTCCTATCCACTGCACCTCCCTAGGGCCAGGGAGAACAAATCAAATCCATTTTGTACATGATAATCCTTCAGATATTTGAAAACAGTGATGATATATAATTTAAAGCTTCTATTTTCTAGGCTCTTTCAAATGATCTTTGTATCATATAGTCATCACGTATCTCATAGCATGCATAATATGATGCATGGTGAATAAATAAAATAAATAAAAATTCACCACTATATGATGGTGGTGAATAAAGATAGATGGGATTAAAACAAAGAGTTGAAATTGTTCAATGAGTGGAATTTATTTTTCAATTTTCCTTAATGTTTGCTTGTCCACTGCAATGATTTCTTTCAGTCCCCATTTAGTTTGTTCCTGATCTTCTGTAAATTATGCTAATGATGCCAATTATCTGAGTTGCTTCCCACAGAACTGGTAATCATTTTAAGTCCATCTATCAAATAAAAAAGCATCACTGAGGCAAATATAATCTAGAAATCAAAATAAATCTTTTCCCAAATTTGAATCTTTTTTAAAATGTAGCTAAAAAGAGCTTCCTTGCCATTAAAATGAATATTCATTTTTCAGGACTAGGCATGATGTTTGGATTGTGTTAAACATATGTCTGTTAGCAAAAGTGTGAGAAACAAAAATCAAATTTTATACTGGAATAACATGTATAAGAAAAACCCATAAATATGCATTGATGTAAAACATTTCCCTCCTCTTTATCTCTTCATTTAATACTTATTCTTTGTTAATAAAATCTAAAAATTGGTCCATCATTTATATATTTTCTAGAGGAAAAAATCAGCAAAATTCTTAAACCAATGTAAATTGATGCTGAATTACTTGCTCTTAAATCAGTTTTTAAAAATTGCATATTTGTGATATTGTATTTATTCATAGTTTAAAAGTAAAGAACCTCAGAGAAAAATTAGTATTAGGATTTCACTTCCTAGCATCCAGTACATAGTAAGAGCTTGATAAATGCTTATTAAATTGTACTGAGTTGAAGGTTTTGTTATCTCTATTGAATGATTTAATTATTCAAATGCACTTTAAAGGATCAAAAATATTCCAATATAGCAGTTATATATAAAACATTAAAATTTTAGATTTAAAAGATGTCTTAGAGGCTATTTAGTCTGTTTCCTGAGAAAAATATACTTGACATTATTGGTTCTCAAAGTGTGGTCCAAAGGATTCTAGGAATCCCTTAAATCCTTTCAGAGGGTTTGCAAATTAAAAATTATTTTTTATTTTTAATATGGCAGGTATCTACAAATATAATCCATGTAAACAAAAATTCTTTGGATAAATCTTCAACAATTTTTCATAGTGTAAAGATGCTGAGAACAAGAATTTGAGAATCACTGCAATCTATATTATATCTAATGGGTGGTGACCCAGATTTTGCTTGTAGACCTCTACTGAAGAATACCCCATTTACTTAATTTACTCCCTTGTCCCTAGTTCTGCTTTTGGGGGCCAAAAACACTAATTATAATCTGTCTTCTACATGAAACCCTTTAAATATGTGATAACTGCTATCATCCCTCCCACTCATCACCCCATCCTTTCTCAAGTCTTCTCTTCTGTAGACTGACCATGTTCTATTCTTTTAACCAGTCTGCATGTAGCATGACCTTAAGAACTTCTGTTTTATTTAGTGTCCTCTCCTGGATGCTCTTTAGTATGTAATGTGTTTTCTAAATATTATGCATAGAACAACATTAAATACTCTAGATGTTTTTCAACCAGAACAAAGTGCAATGAGATTCTCTACTTCCTTTGTGGGCACTATGACTTTTAATTTGATTTGAGTTTGCATAATCTTTTTTTTTCCATCTTCTATATCATATTGTTGTTTCATACTGAATTTGTTATTCACTAAAAATTTCCTGAATTTTTTGAGATTCGCTACTTACTAACTGGGTTATTACCATTTTCTGCTTTATGGATTGTTGGTTGAATTTTTGAAACCACACATATATCTTTGCATTTATGTCCAAAGAATTTCACTATTCTGGTCTGTAGCTATTTATTTGGATTGTTGCTCTATTATCCCACATATTGACTATCCCTTCTCATTTTTTTTCTCTTATTGGTCAGATTCTGAATTTCAAAGAAGACACATGCTTATTCAAGGTGATCATAAAAATTGGGTAATAGACATATTGTTTATGTAATTTTAAAAATGAACCATTATTTATATATTTTTCAAGTTTATAAAAATAGCCGATCTATGTAGACTACTGTTATATTATCTGCTCTCAAATTAAGTTCAAATTATTTTTTAAAATTAGAAACATTTTATATTAAAGGAGCAAGACATATACCCCAAACCCACTGTCAACCCAGTTGTTACTTTTAGGAGCATTGTTCATGGAAAAAAAAAAAAAAAAAAAAAACATTGATTTGAGAAGCACAGGACCTGGGGATCTTTAAGTTAAAATTTCTGAAGTTTCTTTCAGTTCCAGTTTTCTGATCTAATGATTGCCAATAAGGGCTCTATGTCTATGATCTTATACTTATATTCCACAAGATTTAGGAAAAGGAAGTTGTAAATTTCTGGATTTCAGTTGCTCTATTTGTTCAGGATCACTTCCAGAAGTTATGAATTTTTGTTCTTGGATTGACAGAGGGAACTGGATGCTCCATTATAGTATGAGCAAACCTTTGAATACTTCAATCACTCACAAGTCAGATAAACCTAAACACTGGAATTGACTGAATTCCTTTAGAGTCCTTTTTAAATAGATATTCATTATTCCCTCTCTTTGTGTATTTTTGGAAAATTAGAAAAATATTTGCTTTCCTTTTGGCCTGTTTCATCTTTCCAATTCTTTGTGATCTTAAAGAGATCTCTTAATGGTGATTCAATAATTACCTCCTCAACTTTTATTGGTATGCAGGGACATAATTTATTCTGGTTATTTGAACTCAAAACTAGCGAGGCTAGGTGTTTTCTTTTTATCTTCAATTTGAGCTCTAATCTCAGCTTCCTCTTTGCCATTCTTAAGTTATCATTTTTAGTCCAAATATCATTGTCTTTAGCAGTGAAAACAGAAGTAAAATACTTTCCTTGCTAGGGAACAAAGGTACAGTGCTTTCCTTGATTCATGTCTGAGCTTCTTCAGCATCCTTGACATTATTCTTATCAGACCATTCCATGCTTTTGCAATCATCAGATGAGATATTTGTAAAACACTTAGCACAGGGCTTGGCTCATAGTAGGCACTTAATAAACCTTATTTTCTTTTGTTGCTTTCATTCATAGTTATTTATCCCCACTTCTATCTTCTGTATATGCTTTTAAAAAAATTTAAGTTCAACAGTGATCTATCTGGCTGTCTATATCAGTCTTCTTCTCAGAAAACTCCTTTTTTTCCCTTTGGAATTAAATTTCTATGTTTTCAGAATTTCATTCTTGTAAGTGCCCCATCTTTTCTGAGCTGATTTCCCCTGTGAAATCTTGTCCATGGAAGTCTATTCTTTCTTTGAACTTTTTGAAATCTATTGATCAAAAAAAAAAAAAAATCCAATTTAAGTAATCAAGTATCTGTTAAGTGTTAGGTGCTTATTACATACTGCCATGAATGCCAGATCATGCCCAGCTTTTACCATTCTTTATCACCTATTCCCAGCTGGTATTGACATTTTTGCTCTGAAAGTCTTCTCATTTCTACCTCCATAACCATCTTATTGATGAGGATCAGATCTATAATATATCTGTCTCACTTTTTCCCTTCACTTTTTGAAGAATCAAACTTATTTAAGAAAATTTGGACATAGAGAGATGTTATACTTTTGGCAGAGTTCCTGTATAAAATAATATTGGCAGCAGTCATTACAATGACAATTGTGGTAATGATCATCATAACCAATTTTTATATTGCACTTTAAAATTTACCAAGTGCATTTACATTTATTTTCTCATTTAAACCTCCGTAATAACTCCACATGATAGTTACTATGGGAATTATTATGTTCATTTTACAGAGGAGGAAAATGAGGCTCATGAAGGTTAATTAACTTTCTCATCATTGTGGAAATAGAAAGTATCAGAAGCTAAAGTTGAAAACAGATCTTCCTGACTCTTACTTCACCATTCTGTGTACCAGGTGATACTGTTTGCTCAGATAGCTGCATAATGTGAAGTCATTGATTACTCTCATCTTTCATCTCAGATCTCCATGCAAGACTGGTGATGGTTCCTAAATCTCTCATCTGTTTCTTTCTTCTCTTTTGTCCATTTGATGTGTGGACAAATTATGATCATTTCTTCCTCCTTTGATTTTTACCTAAATTTATTCCTCTACCATACTTCTCTTTTCTTAGTCCAGGATTTGTTGGCATAAATAAAAACTCCTGAAATACAATATTACTCTTCTTTCTTTTTTTACTTATTTTGTTCCTTTTGAATAAAGTTCATTTTTCCAGGGTCATATTCTAAATAAGGGTTCTTTTGTATCAAGTCTCAGTGATAGCTGTGAGGCCAGCTGTGTCTCTGACTAGTAAATCTTATTTGTTACTTGTACAGATTTTGTGTATAGATGTTTGAGGCCATTTTTTAATTTATGCCTTAGTTTTTGGATTTTGTCTCAGGAAATTGTGGAGATTTCTGCTACTGTTTATCTTTCTGCATTATAGCTACTTTCTATAATATTTACAGTGGTAGATATACATAGTGAGTTTTCTTCTTTGATGAAAAGTACCAGATCATTTGCTTGAAATGGTGGTCAGATTCCCACTTAATGGTTCTCATTTCTTTTTATTTTCTGGTTCTTAATCCCAAGATTCTGTACATTTCAGAGAAGAAATTCTTAAATTTGTGTTATGGATTTCTTTGTCAATCTGGTGAAGTTTATAGTTGCCTTCTCAGAAGATGCCTTCTTTGAAAGCATAAAATAAAATAAGCAAATTATATGGAATACAATTATCTATCTATCCACCTAATAAATAAATAAATAAATGTATGTATGTTTGTGTGTGTGTGTGTATATATATATATATATATATATATATATAAAATATTAGTTCATGGATGACTTCAGATTGTGAACTTTCGTTTTAGAATGAATGCACATTCTCAGATTCATGTTCTTGGTAATCATTTGTTTGTCAGTTTTACATTGATCATCTGGCTATATTAAATTGTTAGTGGATAAAATTTGAATTTTGACTTTCAGATGTCAACCTGAGTATGGAGAGGCAAAGACTGATTTAGTGTAAGTAGATACTAATATCAACTACTTTGCATTAGTATGATGCATTTTCATTATTTTTCTTTTAGTAATTGCTTTTTTTATCTTGTAACCTTGAGCTCATACTTGGCTCATGACTATATCATACCTTTTGAAGTAAAAGCTATTTGAAAAAGGTACAAACATAAATATGCTTTATGGCTGAAATCTTTCTCCTAATATTGATAAATTAATATGTAGTTATATAAGAAATTTGTATATTTGTATAATAAATTCTTCTCATAAAGAGGGAAACATATCTTGAACTAGATACATATGTGTACATATATACATATATGCATATACGTACACATTGTAGGAACAAATATTTTTATTTTTTATAGATTTTACTAAAATTTAAAGGAAAATTGGCTAAATAAGTCAAATAAAATGCTAACATATTTTAAAGTTATATTTATTAACAGTGCTAAATCTCAATTAAAATAGGATATTTTTAGACTACAAGAACCTTATTCAGAATATATTAGTGGAAGTAAATAGGAATTTACATTTTA
This sequence comes from Sminthopsis crassicaudata, assembly GCF_048593235.1. Taxonomy (NCBI): domain Eukaryota; kingdom Metazoa; phylum Chordata; class Mammalia; order Dasyuromorphia; family Dasyuridae; genus Sminthopsis; species Sminthopsis crassicaudata. Next base: position 281,459,170 of record NC_133618.1, read on the forward strand.
TATAGCAAAGCAGCTGTGTTGACAATTTGGCATATATTTTAGATTAGCATACTATGTAAGAGTTTTTTTAGATGTTTTAAACATATAGATATATTCTTTGTATATGAAGAATTCACTGGATTTAGATTGAGAAGACTTGAGATATTTTCTTTCTGTGGTCTGGAACTATTTGGAACTATAACCAAAAAGCTATTAAATTGACTGTTCCTTGACCCAACAATATCACCACTCAGTCTATATTCCAAAAAGAGATAAAAGAAAAGTAAAAATCCCCATGTGTAAAAAACACATATATGTATATGTATATGTATATATATATATATGTGTGTGTGTGTGTGTGTTTTATAATACTTCTCTTTGCAGTGACAAAGAATTGTAAACTTAGAATGTGAAAGTTAATTAATTGATGGCTGAAATAGTTATGTCTGATATATGAATATATTGGAATATTCTTCTGCTATAAGAAAAAATGAGGGGAATGATTTCAGTGAAATCTGGAAAGACGTGTGAACTGATGGAGAGAGAAGCGAGCAGAAACAGGAGAACAGTTTATATAACATTATTTTTAATAATAATCAACTTTGAAAGATTTAGAAATTCTGATCATCACAATGACCAACCATGATCATAGATGACTCAAGATGAAACTCCTGATAGGGAGGTGCTAGACTTAGCAGGTTGAGATAGGGTTTTTTGGCACATGTCCAATAAAGGGTTTTGTTTTGTTTTCCTTTACAAATTTGTAAGGAATTTTCTTTCTTGCTTTCTCAATTAGGTATGTGTGTTGGTATATGGATGAATGGAGTTGGGAGATTGGAGGAGCAAAGAAGGATTTTCATTTGAAAAAAAAAATTAAATCTTAAATATTTAGTTTTGCTACTTAAAATTTGTATTGCTTCTTTAGACCTCATTGTCTTTTGCAAAGTATACTAGTTAGGTTAGTTGATCTCTAAGTTTTATTTTCTTACAACTTTTTATATATAATGCTAGGAACATATAGCTGGGATAATTAATACCAAGCATGTTAAGGGGGTAGAGGGAGATCAATTAGGAAGTTATTGAAATAATAATGGCAAGAAATGGCAGTGACCTGAACAAAGGTGGCAATTGTGTGATTTGAGAGAATGAAACATTACTTTCCATGTCATCTCCACAGGACTTTCTCTTCCATGTTATAGAAACCTCTTCACCTCACTCCATCAAATTCACTTCATCCTTGGAATTCTCAGAAGTACCCTCTGCCCTATTGACTTTTATCCCTGATAGGCTAGTTTCTCCCAGGAGCTTGATTTTTTTTTTTAAAGGAGAACCAGAACAACTGTGTCTCAGTTTTTCTACAAGCTGTATTGTTGATTCATTTCTTCTACCGTGCCCCTTTATTAAGTATCTTTTCTCTTCACTTCCTTTTAAGCTCCCTCTTACATTGTTGTCATCCTTCATTGGAATATGAATTCCTTATAGATGAGGACCATCTTTCCTTTACTTGTATTTGTATACCCTTAATTTAGCACAAGTGCCTGGATCATTGTAGTACTTAATAAATGCTTGTTAATTTAATATTGGAAAAAATGTTCTTGGTACCAAAGACATTTGAAAACTGATTGATAGATACTTGGATAAGAAAGCTAGGTGACTCAGTGAATAGAGCTCTGGGTCTGAAATCAGGAAGAATCTGAACTTAAATTTAAACTCAGACATTTACTAGCTGTATGACTCCGGGTAAGCAACTTAATCCTGTTTGTCTCAGTTTCCTCATATGTAAAATGAACTTGAGGAAGAAATAGCAACCCACTCCAGTATTTTTGCCAAGAAAACCCCAAATGAAGTCACATGATTGAAGATGACAAAAAGACATGGCGTCAACCTGTGTTGAGAATGGTGATATCTTTACCAAAAATCTAAGGAGGGATAGATTTGAGGGAAAAGATAATTAGTTCTTATTTTGTACATGTTGAATTTGCTTTATCAATGCAATACGACACAATATCAATACACTCAAAACAATAATTTTGTTTATTAAATATTTTCAGATATCTAGAATTTGAAATGTCTACTAGGCATCTTGTGAAGCAAGATTGTAGCTCAGAAGAGAAATTAAGGCTTGTATATATGTGAAAGATAGATGTCAGTGAACAAAGACTATCAGAGACTAAAATCTTCTTTTATAAATAATTTCTAGGTACAAAATTTAGGTTTTGTTAACATCTGCCACCTTAAAAGGAAAACAAAATTAAGAGTACTGAAATTTCCCTAAAAAGCAATGCCTACTGAGAATTGAAATCTTCTGTCTATGGTTCTTACTTAAATTTTCTTAGTCAATAGTTTTAATAGTTGATAGTTTACATAACAAAGCAGTTTGTGCTGATATTTTAGAATTTTTAAGTAAAGCACGAACATGATAAAATATAAATGTGGTTCTGTGAGTATCCTGACTAGCAAATGATTAGACATTGAGTTCAGGAGGCAAGCTCACAAATTTGGACAGCCTGAGTTTACTTGTACATATATACTTTTGTTTTGATTGTCTAAGTAGTCAGTATAAACTGATTTGTTCCATAGCATGTCACACAGAAATATTCTAAAAGGAAAACAAAAGATATATAATACAACATTTAAGAAATACTTTTCATTTCATGGAACAATTGATTTTCTGTTTGCAATTATTAAAAAGCATCTGGTTTAATTTGCTGCTTTTTTGTGGTCATCTTGTAACAACTCTTATTTTCTGAATTATTTCTCTCTCTCTTCTGTTTGATAAAATCAGTTGGCTTTGACTAAAACAGCATTGAATATAATGTGTAAATTTTATCAAGATGACTAAAATTATGTTGAAATGACTGTAGAGAAGATAAGAAGGAACACCAAATAACTGTTGTCATGATGGATGAATCATAAGATTAGATATTCTAGTTGTTGGAAACCTTAGGGAATATTAACTCAAAATTCATTCCTTCATTGTTATAGATGTAAAAACTGAGGCCCCAAAAGTGACTTGTTGAGACTTCACCAGATAATAAATGTCTAAGTCAGGATTTGAACTGAAGTCTTCCCGATTTTAAACACAATACATTACCTGTTGTGCCACCCACTTGCATGAGGATAGGGATGATTGTTGACAGTGCTACTTTGGACCTGGAAATAGGCAAGAACAGAATGGCTAAAGAGATTTGATTTCCTATATGATTAAGAATAACTGGGAATAGGGGCAACTAGATGGTGTAGTGAATAGAGCACCAGTCCTGAAGTCAGGAGGACCTGAGTACAAATCTGGTCTCAGACACTTACCACTTCCCAGTTGTGTGTCCCTGGGCAAGTCAGTTAACCCCAGTTGCGGGAAAAAGTATAATTAGGAATATTATATTGTAAGGATACCAATTTAGCTTTTTATATTATTTTTCTCTTTATTTTTACTAAAGTTTCTTGATAGTAGTTTAAGGCATTATTGCACTATTTTATTGTTTTCATATTCTTGATCATTTTCATTGATGCTACTAATTTAACAAATTTCTAAAAAATATCTGATTATATTACTCCATTTTCTATTTGTATTGTGATTTAATTTACAAAGTACTTTATACTTATTGTTATATTTGTATCTCATGATAACCCTTTTAGAATGTGATATTATACTTCCTGCTTTACAAGTGAGTAAATTGAGTCAGGTAGAGGTAAATTGCTTAGCAAGCTAAGGGGGCAGGATTTGAACTTGGCTCTTCCTGTCCCCAAGTCCAGTAGTGCTTTATACCCAATACCAGCAATAAGTAAAAATAAATGGGGGCAAGGGTTATTGAATTCAAGAATTTGAAGAAACCCTATGCAGATAATTTGTGCAAAGTCAATCTCTTCCTGAATCGAATATTGTCTTGAGGACTAAAGACTATTGAGTTGGTGTCTTTATAGTCCCAGAATCTAGGGCACATGGATTCATTGGAGGAACTTAATTTAAATTGAATTGAATTGAGAAAATAAATTAAACCGAAAGGAAGACTCTTAGTACATAGCAAAGTGATGTAATTGGAGTAAAGTAGATATGGCTGTTTTGGAAGCATTCGTTAAGACTTCAAATTAAAAAATAAAATGCTGTGTTGATGTCATTTGTGTATATCTACATTCCCATTTTCTCAAATGAATCCTCTCTTCTGTCAAAGAATACCACTTATGTAGAAGCAATCAATATAGTGACTTTATTAGCAATACACACATACACACATATATACCATTTTGCCTTTGTAGTCAGTTCCATGCTTCTCTGCCTGGAGCTGGGGATACTATTATCTGTTCTCCAAGATCATTGTCAGTATTTCAGTTAAGAGTTTCTTTTTATGATCTTTCCATTTATATAGTTGGAATCATTGACTATATTATTCTTTTGGTTGTTTATTTCACTTTTGTTGCTTTGCATTGGCCAGACATCCCAAGTGGGTAATTGTTTAATATATTAGGAGAAATGAATTTGAGATGATGTAAATGTAAATATCTAAGTATAAATATTTTTAAAATACTGCTGCTTTAGTGAAAGAGCCAGAATAAAGTACCATAAAAGGACTTTAAAAGTTGATAAAATTTAACAAATTAGATTTAAAAGATAAAATATAAAAAATTAGATTTGAAAGATAATCATGTGTTGAATTTACTCAGGCAGCCTCCCCCCCCCCCATTCCATTCAATGTTAAGTAAATATTTTTTGAGTTCTAATTTTGCTTAAGACTATTGATTTTGTAACAGCTGGGTAACACAGTTATTAGGACTACTGGACCTCGCATCAGCAATACCTGAATTCAAATTTAGCTGCGGACAATTACTAACCATGTGACCCTAGGCAAGTCATTTAACTTCTGCTTGACTCAGTTTTCACATCTGTAAAATGAGGATAATAATAAGAATCATGGTCCATGATTGTTGTGGGAATCAAAGGAAGCAATAATTATAAAGTGTTTAACATAGTGCTTGGCACATAGTAAATGATATATAAATATTGCTGTTATTATTACATTTTGTTGGACATATTTAAATCATTATTTTTGTCCTTAGTGGAGTTTGAATCCCATGCAGGCAAGATGTAAAAATAAATATAAGGCAAAGTAAAGTATGATAAGTACATGAGAAGCAAAGAATGTTATACAAGTAAGTTTGGAGGAGGAAAGATTGCTTTTTATTGGAAGAGATGATTTAGCTGACCTTGAAAGATGAACATATTTATAGTAGAAATGTAGGTATGAGGGAGATGAGAAACATATTTATTCCAGCATTGGCAAAGTAGCCTAATTTGATTGGAATGTGGAATGGAGAACTGGGAAAATTGAGAGATCAGTATGGCTAAAAAGTGAGTGTGAGTGAGATGATGAAGATATAGTAATAGGAAGAATGATGGAGTGGGAAGAACACTTGATTTTAGCTATAGCCTATGAATTTCAGTGCTGACTTTGCTAATTATAGTTTAATCTTCGGCAGATTCCTTTACTTTCCTGATCTATTTCATAAGGATCATAGAACTTGTACTATTCACTTCAAAACATTGTTGGAAAGATCAAATAATCAAATGATATAATGTATATGAAAATCTCTCTCAACTTAACATAGATAGTTTGATGCTAGATGTTATATCTCATGAAGAAATATTGATCTACAGTGGAGACAATATTATGTATGATTCCTGAATTTCTTTAATTCTTAGTATTAAGTGTCAGTAGACTTTTATGCATTCATTCAACAAATGCTTATTGAATGTGTGTGTTTTTATATATGTATGTGTGTATATATATATGTTCTCATATGTACTATCCTCAATGTAATATGTTCAATATACTCAATAATCATTTATTTTATATATACAAGCAGTATATATATATAAATATATACTCATATGTATATCTATATGCATGTGTGTGCATATACATGTGTCTATACTAGCCCTGTAGCTAGCAGATGCAGAAAGAAAACAATTTCAATTTGAATGTTTTTTGAAATATTTTATGATTAATTTTTTCCTTGGTTCTTATAAACAGAACTAGTAAAGGGTGATATATTGTAAGGTTCAATAGCAAGCTATGATCTGTACCCCCCAGAATTCACATTATTGCCACATCCTAAAGAGTGACAAACATTTGTGGACTATGGCAGCAATCTGTTGGGTGTTTCAGTCTATTTTGAGCTGAAATTGATTAGCACTTTATGAAAAGTGCACAGAAAATTGCTATGCTTATCAAGGCAAATCAAGCCACAAATCTGTCTTTTTTTTTGTACACCTGCAGGTTTTTTTTTTTTTTTTCTTGTAGTGGTTACATTACATTGAGACGTGCTCAAGAATATACATCTTGTTCTGCATATCGTGAAATTTATTCTGATCTTACTGACAGTTTGCAAACAAAAACTCAAAACAAGCTGCAACTGTGTGCAACCCCCAAGCTGCGCTTTCTGATTTCAGTATGCATGAATGCTTGTGAAAAGGAGCTGCAGCTGAAGAAGTCGCTTTTTGCTCATCATACTGTGAAATATAATCTGAGCCTTTGTTTCATGGATTTCATGAAATATGGAGAAACTCTGAACTCGGTTTACCTGATTGCCTTGATTCTCAGCCCCTCTTTTTGTTATAATAGGAAAACGTAAAACTAATCCAAATGATCATTAACCTCTATCAATGGAATAGATTCAGGGTGTGAAGGCCTTATGAAGAAAAGATTGAGGTAGGTGAAAAATACAAGTGAATTCCTTATTGTCAAAGTGATCATATAGACTGTGCTAATATTGTTTTAAAGGAGAGAAGTATAAAAAATGAACAATCTATAAAATATAAAAAAAAATTTACAGCCTAAAGTGTAAATCTATATAATTTAATAGGAAAAGGATTGGGGGAGATGGGAGAAGGGTTTGAGCAGAAGCATTATCCTGCAACATAGGCATATTCTAACTTTACTAGCCAATTTTTGTGATAGACTAGGCTGTTTTTCATGGTGTCAGATTGTTGTGCAGAGCTTTGGGATGTGAAGCTCATAGAAAGAAATTTACTTGGCTTCATCATGAGTGGTAGTTGTGATGGGGGTGTAAAGATGAATAATGTGATTGCTGCTTAAAAGAGCTTGCAGTTTAATAGAAGAGAAAGAATATAGGCACACATATTATACCACACAGACTTTGTTAAACTCAAGCTTTGATAATTTGAGAGATCCGTGATTTTATTGATCTGTATACTGATGTTGACATGTAACTGATACAAACTTCCTTATCTCTATGCTTGATCATCATCTAACTGAAGAAACATTTATTAAAGGCTTATTATGTGCCCTATCCTCAGGGAGTTTACAATAATTTTTTTATTAAAGCCAACATAATTATCTGGGGAGGGGTAGATGTATGGTAGCACAAGTTTAGAAATTGTTAGGAGGTGATGTAGAGTTCTGGAGAATGTTTCTGGTTCTGGGCATAATAAGGGGAAAGGGTTCTTTTAAAGTTCTTCTAAGAGACTTCAGGGATTTAGGTTCAGGGATGAATTCAGGGTCCAGAGGGAGTGGACATGAGGAGGGGGAGGAGGATGACCAGGGGTATATGTAGCACATTTTCCATAATTTTTTCATGAAGTTCACCCAGTGTGGTACAGGTATTTTTTCTTCATCTTTTCATATTTCAGGGGAACCAGCCTTTTAACATTTCTGGTCATGTGTGTCCTTAACAATTTTTTTAATGTTACATCTTATGCACAAATTCTCATCAATAACCTAGCTCCCAGTCTACTTTGACCCAAGAAATCTCTTTCCATTGACTTTTAAGTTTGTTGTAACTTGATCTTTTGAGATTATGATGTTCAATCATTGACAATAAAAAAGCATGTTCTGGAAGATATTGGTATTAAAAGATAGAAGGGCTTTTGTTGTATAGCATTTCAGAATCAATGAAAGTAGTGCAGTTTCCCCAGTAAAATTGCACTGAACTTTTTTCTTCCCATTTAATTTTGCTTCTAGATCATTGTCTAGACTGTCTATTCAGATCTATTATCTATTGGATGCTCTAAGAAATATAACATGTTGGACTGTGGGTCCCTGAGAGACTGTGGAACCATTGAAGTGTATCTCACTTATGAGCATTGCTATTTGAATGTTTATTTTGCCCCAGCACCTAGCAAGGTACCTGTAACATAATAGGTTCTTAATACAGGTTTATTAATTGACTGTTTCCTGCAAAATATGCCATGTGAAAAACAGGCTTTTCAAATGTATGTATATTGCTTTGTGATTAATAATATACAAATTCATTTAAAAATATTACTGAAATGAGAGCAGTTTTTGTGTATTTTCTATTTTTTCTAATCAAAATTATATTAGAGGGGAGTTTTCATTTTCAAAAAGATACTCAACAGATTGCCTGACCATTTGCATATTGGCAATATACATTCTTTATTTTGATGTTTTTCCACTATGGATAGATAGACCAATTGTTTTCCCCATTACTTCATAATTCTCTAAAAGTACTATCTAGGATTTGAGCCTTGAGGTAATTAATACAGTGTCATAAATAGAATACAGTGTTATAAATAGTAACATCAATATAAGTAGTGCCTTTTTTTTTTAGTGTTTGAACTTTGTATGAAATATCTTCTGTGATGAATATCTAAGGTAAGTGTGGGTTTCCTAATAAGGGCGTAAGAGATGTAAAAAAAAAAAAAAAAATATATATATATATATATATATATATATATATATATGCTCTAACAATTCAAAGGAATGAAAGGATCAAGAAAAGCTGGTTTAGAAATGGAAGAAATAAGTCAAATTTAGAGAATAGCTCCAGGGCATACGAAATGGAACCAAGAAATGCAACTCAAAAGTAGGAGGGAGAAAAATATATTTGGTTAGAAACAATTAAGTTTGATTTAGCTGGAGTGTAGGGTACTTTCACCTCAAATTATAAACATATGTTAAATGCCTTCATACTTGAGAAGAGACAAAGGTGAGATAAAACACAAGTAGGCATGAAACAAAACTAGAAAAGATTGGTTAGAAATAGGTCATGGAATGTCAAACTTGAATGTCAAACAAAAGAAGGCTGAATGTAATTTTTCTTGGCAATAGGAAATCATTAAACATTTTATGTAGAAGAAGGATATAATCAGAACTAGACATTAGGAAAATTAATCTAGTTATAATAGGATGAGTTGGAGAAAAGGTCACTTCAAAGATTTTCACACAAATCTAGATGAGATATACTTTGACCCTAAGTGGGGAGAGAGACGGGAATAATTACACATGTAAAAGTTTTTATGTCTTAGACATGATGCTAGGTGTTTTACAAATATTATCTTATTTGATTCTCACAACAACCCTGTGAGGTAAGTACAGTTATTCCCAATTTACAGTTGAAGAAACTGAGGCAAACAGTGACTTGTTGACAGTTCTAGAGTTGGTAAGTGTCCTGAGACCAGATTTGAGCTTGTCTTTTTGACTCCAGGCCTGGTTTGTTGTCTACTACATCAGCTAGCTGCCTCAGATAGACAATGACAATGGAAAGGAGGAGATGTGAAAGCTATTGGAGAAATAGAATTGTCAGCAGGCAGATTTCAGAAAAACCTGGAAAGAATTTCATGAACTAATGCTGAGTGAAGTGAATAGAACCAGAACATTGTACATAGTAACATCAATATTGTACACTGAAAACTATGATATACTTAGCTTTTCTCAGCAATACAGTGATCCAAGATAATTTCAATAGACTTGGGAAGGAAAGTAGTATCTATATCCACAGAAAGAACTATGGAAACTGACTGCAGATTGAAATATACTATTTTCACTTTTGTTGTTTTTTCTTTCTCTTCATTTTTCCCTTTTGTTCTGGTTTTTCTTTCAAAACATGACTAATATAAAAATGTTTAAAATGATTATACATGTATTATATATATATACATATATACATACATATATATATATATATATATATATATATATATATATTAGATTGCTTATTTGTCTTGGGAATGAGGAAAAAAGGGAGGAAGGGAGAAAAAAATGTAAAACTCAAAATCTTACAAAAATGAATGGTGAAAACTTTATTTACATGTAATTGAAAAAAATAATTTTAAGTAGGGGAAAAATGAAATAGAATGCCAAGGGGGAGTTGAAAGTAGAGTATATGGAAGAAGCAAGAAACAAAATTAACTTTTAAGTCTTTGTGCCTGGGTAATTACTGATGTACTGAAACCTTTATAGAACTAGAGAAATAAGGAAGGAGGTTTTGTTGAAAAATTAGTTTATAAAAAAAATTTAGAGGAGTTCAATATTTTTTTAAATGGTTGGTAATTTTGTTTTGCATTACCTTTATTTCTAAATATATCTATTTCTCCAAGTCCAATTCCTTGTAACAAAGAATAATTCAGGCCAACTGAAAACAGCAAGTAATGAGTTCAGTTTTAAATATTGATTTCAAGATGTCACTGGGAATTTAGAAGTCGAGTAAACTATTCAAATGTAAATTTTAAGTTTGAGAGCGGTCAAATCTGGGGATAGAGATTTGAAAATCATCCATTTCTTTTTCAGAACAAGCTAAATACCTCATCATCTAGACCTCATTACAAGTCTATGAAAAATTGAGTCTACTGCTTTTTTTTTTTTTTTGAAAGTACAAATAATCACCAAATAGTAAATCTTATCTGTTTTTCTTAAATTCAGTTCCTGAAATTTAGGGATATTAACTTTCAAGCATCTTATTTCCTAGGAAGATCAATGCAGTGGAAATCATGAAACTGATGCCATCTACATGTGAGAACCATCAAATGACCTTCTAATTGCCAAATCCACTGGCTTTTCTCAGTCTTCATTTTTTATGAACTCTGTGTAGTACTTGAATTGAGGACCAACTTCAATTTCTTGAAATATTTCCTTTATTTTCAGCCTCATGAAACAAACAAAAAAGAATGTGTTTCTGCTGTCTGACAGTTTTTTTCCCCTTGTCTAGTATCTTTTTTTCCTCTTATGCTGGAACCGTGAGCTCTTTGAAAAGTTACCCTGGACTCCATATTTTCCTATTTTCTGTTCCTTACTACAGAAAATTCATTCATTTCTTATTATTTCATGATTATACTTATGCAAATAAATTCCAAGTTTCATTTTTGCCATTATCTGTATGAACTTGAGCAAATTACAATCTCCATGGGATTTATTTTCTTCATCTATAAAATCATGCAGCTAGGTAGTGCAGTGGATAGAACTCTCTGCCTGCAATCAGGAAACTGAATTCAAATCTGATATCAGACACTTGTAATTATAGGATACAAGTAGAGCAAGTCACTTAACTCTTTTGTTTATTTTTGTTTCCCCATCTGTAAAATGGGAATAACAATAACACCTGTTTCCCAGGGTTGCTGTGATGATTAAATAAGAATAATTGTAAAATGTTTAGCATAGAGCCTTACATGTGCTAAGCATTACATAAATGCTAGTGAGAATGATGATGATGGCCTGGACTAGATAGCCTGGAAGATCTCTTCTTAACTCTAAATTTGTGATCTTTTGTTCTTCATCTTCAGTCCTGACTTGGAGGCCAGTTATGTTTCTCCAGTCATGTCTTAAACATTTTCTCTTGTCCCCTTAAACTCACCTGGAATTATCTTAAACTTAAAATTATCTGTAATTGAACACATTACTTTTGACTATAATGGCTCCACATTCCTTTCCATTACTTCTGATATTACCCTTATTATCCTTATCTCTGGAAGCTTAGATTATCAAAGAGACATTCCAATTGGTAATTTAATAATCTTATAAGTTGGGATAGGCTGTTTGGCACAAAATCCCACTTTTATATTATTTTTTATTCTCTATTGCAAAAATAGAACTACTCCATTTCAGAATAAAGTTACTAATAACTTAAAAATCAATGAAAAGCTTTGAAGAATGTATAAAACTGCTGAAAAATAATGCCAATGATGCCACTAAAAATAAATGTATGACTGGAAAAGTTAGGGCACCGGGAGTTATTTTTGGTAATATGTTTCTTGCGAAAGTGAGACAGGAGCTGGACTACCTTAAATAGTATACTGGAAATGAGAATCACAGAATTAAAGAGTTGGAATGAATTTCAAAGATCATCAAGCCTTTTATTGACATCTGTGGCAAGTAAATATCTAGCCTCTATTTAGGGTCCTCTATGAGAGGGAATATATATCTTTCTGACGCAGCTCAATCTACTCTGAGAAGAGTAGTAGAAGTAGTAGAAGAGTATAAGAAGTAATTATGGGTAAATTTTTTTTTTTTTTTTTAATGTTGTGCCTAAATCTGTTTCTCTGCAAATCTATACATTACTTCTGATTTTTTTGGATCAAGCAGAGCAAGTAAAATATTTCTAAATGATATTTACAGGACATAATGTAAGCCCTCCGCACCGGGCCCGGACCCCTGAGGCCCCCCCGCCGGAGCGAGGGGAGGGGGCCCGGAGGCCCGGCTATCTGTGGCCCACCGAGGCTCCTTGGCACTGCAGTATCGTCAGCTTAGGGAGGATTCTGACTTAGAGGCGTTCAGTCATAATCCCACAGATGGTAGCTTCGCCCCATTGGCTCCTCAGCCAAGCACATACACCAAATGTCTGAACCTGCGGTTCCTTGCGTACTGAGCAGGATTACTATGGCGACAACCCCTCATCAGTAGGGTAAAACTAACCTGTCTCATTACGGTCTAATGACGGTCTACTCTTGAAGTATTGCAAAAATAGGAAGACCTCCCACATATTGCACATTTATTAAAAATTTATTGTTTTCCAGGCATTATGCTATGGGGGTACAAAAACAGAAGTAAGATAGAAGAAGAAACTCAAGGGGTTTCCTTTCTATTAGAGAATCATAGAATCATAGCCAATATGTGTAAATGTGCATGTGTACAAAACATATGCACAGTAGATACAAGATGATTTTTTTAGAGGAAGAAATTACCCCAAAACAGATTTATGAGAAAACACATATACTGCTTTTTTTTTTTAATTTTTTTTTATTATATTATCCCTTGTATTCATTTTTCCAAATTACCCCCCCTCCCTCTATTCCCTCCCCCCGATGACAGGCAATCCCATACATTTTACATGTGTTACAATATAGTCTAGGTACAATACATGTGTGTGAATATCATTTTCTTGTTACACAATAAACATTAGAATCCGAAGGTACATGCAACCTGGGCAGACAGATATTAGTGCTAACAATTTACATTCACTTCCTAGTGTTTCTTCTCTGGGTGTAGCTACCTCTGTCCATCATTGATCAACTGGAAGTGAGTTGGATCTTCTTTATGTTGAAGATTTCCACTTCCATCAGAATACATCCCCATACAGTATTGTTGTTGTTGTGTACAGTGATCTTCTGGTTCTGCTCATTTCACTCAGCATCAGTTGATTTAAGTCTCTCCAGGCCTCTCTGTATTCCTCCTGCTGGTCATTTCTTACAGAGCAATAATATTCCATAACCTTCATATACCACAATCTACCCAACCATTCTCCAACTGATGGACATCCATTCATCTTCCAGTTTCTAGCCACGACAAAAAGAGCTGCCACAAACATTTTGGCACATATATGTCTCTTTCCGATCTTTAGTATTTCTTTGGGATATAATCCCAGTAGTAGTGCTGCTGGGTCAAAGGGTATGCACAGTTTGATAACTTTTTGGGCATAATTCCAGATTGCTCTCCAGAATGGCTGGATTCTTTCGCAACTCCACCAGCAATGTATTAGTGTCCCAGTTTCCCCACATCCCCTCCAACATTCATCATTATTTGTTCCTGTCATCTTAGCCAATCTGACAGGTGTGTAGTGGTATCTCAGAGTGGTCTTAATTTGCATTTCTCTGATCAGTAGTGATTTGGAACACTCTTTCATGTGAGTGGATATAGTTTCAATTTCTTCCTCTGAGAATTGTCTGTTCATATCCTTTGACCATTTATCAATTGGAGAATGGTTTAATTTCTTATAAATTAGGGTCAGTTCTCTATATATTTTGGAAATGAGATCTTTGTCAGAACCTTTGTTTTTAAAAATATTTTCCCAATTTGTTACTTCCCTTCTAATCTTGTTTGCATTAGTATTATTTGTACAGAAACTTTTTAGTTTGATGTAATCAAAATCTTCTATTTTGTGATCAATAATGATCTCTAGTTCTCCTCTGGTCATAAATTCCTTCCTCCTCCACAAGTCTGAGAGGTAGATTATCCTCTATTCCTCTAATCTATTTATTATCTCCCTCTTTATGCCTAAATCATGGATCCATTTTGATCTTATCTTGGTATATGGTGTTAAGTGTGGATCCATATCTAATTTCTGCCATACTAATTTCCAGTTTTCCCAACAGTTTTTTTCCGAATAATGAATTTTTATCCCTAATGTTGGAATCTTTGGGTTTGTCAAAGATTAGATTGCTATAGATGTACCCTTTTTTGTCCTTTGTATTTAATCTGTTCCACTGATCTACCGGTCTATTTCTTAGCCAATACCAAATGGTTTTGGTGACTGCTGCTATATAATATAGCTTTAGATCAGGTACACTTAGACCACCTTCCTCTGAGTTTTTTTTTCATTAGTTCCCTTGCAATTCTCGACCTTTTATTCTTCCATATGAATTTTGTTGTTATTTTTTCTAGGTCAATGAAATAGTTTCTTGGGAGTCTGATTGGTATAGCACTAAATAAATAGATTAGTTTGGGGAGTATTGTCATCTTTATTATATTTGCTCGGCCTATCCAAGAGCACTGAATGTCTTTCCAATTATTTAAATCTGATTTTATTTTTGTGGCAAGTGTTTTGTAATTTTTCTCATATAATTCCTGACTTTTCTTTGGTAGATGGATTCCCAAATATTTTATACTCTCAACATTTGTTTGGAATGGAATTTCTCTTTGTATCTCTTGCTGTTGCATTTTGTTAGTGATATATAAAAATGCCGAGGATTTATGTGGATTTATTTTGTATCCTGCCACTTTGCTGAAATTTTGAATTATTTCTAGTAGCTTTTTAGCAGAGTCTTTGGGGTTCTCTAAGTATACCATCATGTCATCTGCAAAAAGTGATAGTTTAATTTCCTCATTTCCTACTCTAATTCCTTGAATCTCTTTCTCGGCTCTTATTGCCGAGGCTAGCGTTTCTAGTACTATATTGAATAGTAATGGTGATAGTGGGCAACCTTGTTTCACTCCTGATCTTACTGGGAAAGGTTGCAGTTTATTTCTATTGCATATTATGCTTACTGAAGGTCTTAAATATATGCTCCTGATTATTCTAAGGAATAGTCCATTTATTCCTATGCTCTCAAGAGTTTTTAGTAGGAATGGATGTTGGATTTTGTCAAATGCTTTTTCTGCATCTATTGAGATGATCATATGGTTCTTATTAATTTGATTATTAATATGGTCAATTATATTAATAGTTTTCCTAATATTAAACCAGCCCTGCATTCCTGGAATAAATCCTACTTGACACATATACTGCTTTAAGGTTTTCAAAGAATTCCACATCATTATATTCTCACAACAAACCTGGGAGAAAGATTATTCTCATTTTACAAGTAGGAAGTGAGAGGAACAGAGAGTGATTTGACCAGGATTCTATAATTAGTAGTATCTTAGACTGAATTTGATCTTTGGTCTTTCTGACTATAGCTCCAAAGCTTTATTTACCATACCATCTAACTTTCTTTACAAACCCTTGCTAGTGCAATTTCTTTGTGGTTTCAGATTCCCCAAATATTGACTTCCATGAAACCAAAACTGAACTGGGAATGGAACATAGAATTATATTCCTCATCAGATCTTAAAAACCCATATTCCTAGATTTTCTTGTGACTATTTGCCTCAGTTTCCCCATGAAAAATAATAGCATTTATCTTTTGAGATTGTTCAAAAGATCTGAGATATAATTGTAAAATGCTCTGCACGATGATAGGTATTATTGTTATTATTACTTGAGTTCCTTTGGAGTCCTTTGTGAGAGAGTGCTGATAAAATGTAATTATTTAAGCCTAATTTTATTGACACTTTAAATAAGCTTTTAAATGACATTTTGTTTCACTAAAGAGCTAAAGTTTTTCAAAGAGGTATCATTTGATGAAGAGTGGCAGCAAGGTATTCAGCTTGAGCATTTAAGCAATTATAAAAAGGCTTTTTTCTCAACTTTCAGAAAGTTTTCTTTCACTTGTCTTGATTGACCAGCAGTCTTTAACATCTCTGATAGATGCAAAGATTGTCATGGATGAAATCAAATAAAAGATTCCAATTCAGCCTGTTCAACTACATGACTTTGACAATTTTTGCATGAAAAATTGGATCTTACTTCTTTAATCATGGCTTAGACATTTTGGGTTTGAAATGTACCACCCATTCTTTTTTCTTTAAAAACAAAAAAAAAAAAAAGTATGAAAGAAAAGAAAGGTCTCATTCCATACATTTTCTTTACCTCCTCTGGATCTTCATGGAAGTAGACCCTCCCTTGTAACAATAACAAATAAGTTAAACAAAAATGATAAATATGTTGATCATACCTGGAAGCATATATACCATTTCTCTTTGGTCATCTTTAAATTCTCTGACATGAGGAGGGAGATGTATTTCTTTATCTGGTGTTAGAATCATTATTAATTTTTTAGTTACTCAGAATTTGGCTTACTTTTGGTGATGATTCTACTTAAATCATTGTAGTCATTTTTTAATGTTCTTCTCTTTTGGATTTTTTTCACCCTGATAAATTAATACAGAACTTTCCAGCTTCTCTGAATTGCTTATATTTTCCATTTCTTACTACAAAGTAAATTATTCCATTTCATTCTTGTTTCATAGTTTGTGGAGCCATTTCCAGATTGACAGCTTGATAGATTTTTCCCCATTCTTCATTCTCGCGTGCACGCGCACACACACACACACACACACACACACACACACACACACAATACTTTGATATGTTTTGGAATTTTGTCTCGCTCTTTGACTTCCTTGACATTCTAATTGTAGATTCCATGCTACTGATTTTGGACACTTTTAATGCCAATACTTAGGCTAACCAGTGTTTTAGATTTTTGTTTTGTTTTTGTTATTCAATTGTTTTCCAATCATGTCTTGATCTTTATGACCACATTCTGGGTTTTCTTGTCAAAGATATTGGAGTGGTTTGCCATTTCCTTCTCCAGCTCATTTTCCAGATGAGGAACTGAGGTGAACAGGGTTGAATGACTTGCCTATAGTCACCACATAGCTAATAAAGTTAATAAAATAGAAAATTATTTCTTCAAAGAATATCTCAGTGGATTATAAAGACCTTGAAGTCATGGAACATATACTATATATCTTGTTTTTGTATCTTTATTTCTCTTTATTTTTATTATAGCTTTTTATTTACAAGATATATGCATGGGTAATTTTTCAGCATTGACAACTGCAAAACCCTTTGTTCTAATTTTTCCCCTCCTTCCCCTCCTCCCCTAAATGGCAGGTTGACCAATACATGTTAAATATGTTAAAGTATAAATTAAATACAATATATGTATACATGTCCATATGGTTATTTTGATGTACAAAAAGAATTGGAATTTGAAATAGTGTACAATTAGCCTATGAAGGTGTGGGGCAAGAGTCTCACAGACACAGATTAAAATGTGCCTTGTCAGAAGGAACTCTATAATCCCTGAGAAGAATTTGAGTATTTGATTAATTTGATGCTAACAGAAAAATTCAACAATTACTTCTCATTTATAATCATCTTTATATAGATCTCTCTATCTCTATATCCAAATCTTCTCTATATGTTACTAATGTATTCCAGAAAGATGATCATAAGTATGACAGTCTTATATTGCTTCTTTGCTTTTTTTTTTTTTTTTAAACAAAGTTGATGTTACAAAAAAACCATCAGGGAAGATTTAAAAGTTTGTCTACAGGAGCAGCTAGATGGCACGGTGGATAGATAGAGTGTCAGCTTTGGAGTCAGGAAGATCTGAGTTCAAATCCAGGCCCAAATGCCTATCAAAAATTAAAACAAAACAAAACCTTGTCTACACATGCAATAGAGATCATTTAGTTTAGATGTGGCATAATTAAGGTAAATTAACATGTATTTTAAAGTACCTATTATGTTTCAGGTACTGTGCTAGGTGGTGAGCTAGAAATGTAAAAATAGTCAGTACCTACTTTCAACAAGTTTATGTCATGATTATACATAAATAAGTTTGATAAATAAGTGAATAGAAGCATATAAGATTAAAGCTTTTTTCAAGGGTGGAAAGTAATGATTCTATATTAAATACTGATTGAGTTTTCCTTGGTCTTAAAAGTAGTTGTTTTTCTATGTTTTTTTTTTTTTTTACTTCATTCTCTTTGCATATGAATTCTGAATAGTCTTTATTCATTTACCGAGTGTCCATTATTTGAGGAGCATTGGTAGACTTATTATGCAGTATGGTTGGAAAATAGGGCTCTCTGCTTAATTAAATATTCTAACAAATGCAAACGGATCAATTTTCAAAGAAATGAGTCTAATAAAATAGACAAAGTATACAGGGATATAATTTAATCTTCCTTTGATGATTTGGAAAGCACTTCAATGTTCTTCAGTGCCTCAAGGTTATCATTATAAACCTTGTCATTGCACTACAAAAGTACAGATTAATGGTTTAATTTAATAGATTATAGGAATAGCTGAGCTTTTACTGTACTAAGCACTCCAGAGAGCTGAAAAAGAAATGGAAATAGGGGTTCTGGCCCATAAAGTAAAACCTATGAAATGCATGATATAAACACATGCAACTGAATATATGAATACAGATTTAAGCTCCTTGTCTACTCAAGACTATTTCACCCCCGGTGATAGTTAGCCACACAGTGTGGATAGAGAGCTAACCTTATACTCTGATAGAACTCTGTTCAAGTGCTGCCTTTGATGTATACTGATGTACACCCAAGATTGTCAATTGGAGAAGCAGTGCTGATCTGTATTGGAAGAGGGAATTTGCTCAGGACTTCCCTACATAAGTGAAATAACAGATTTCTTCCCCTATCCTATCCCTAAACCATTTTTAAAAAACTGTTTGAGATATATGTTGTGCATTTTCAAAAATAAATTGTAAACACTTAAATGCAGTAACAATATGTTTATATTTTCTGTGTCCTCAATAGAAACCACAGCACTGTGGCCAACAAATAATTGGGTGGTTTGTTTTTTTAATTGATAAGCATATAGTAGTATAGAAAAATACTTAGCAATCATACCTACTCTGTGTAAATATTTTTCTAGTTAAGTTTTATGCATGGTATGTATCATATTAAAAATCAAAAAACAAACAACCCCGAAATAGCTATTTCCAGGAGAATATAAAATCCATTCTATTTAAGATAAAAATTACCTAAGAGACAGTTAAAGTGGAAAGCTTGTATTACTCAAAGATGAAGCTTAGATTTAATTCAAAGGTACCATTGAGCGAACCATTTAAGACCCCTAAGAAAAAATGAGTACAATTGGGTTCTGTGGTTATTCAGTTATGAAATGAAGATATCAGCCTAGGACATTCTTTGTACATTGCCTGCACCCTGCCTTAGAGATTCTCCAACTCTTGTTCACTTCCATTCTAGGTTCTCTACTTTAACTTCTTTTGCTAGATTCATTCTCCTCACTATCACTTCGTAGAAACCAAAGTATCCTCACCAAATTTATAACATTCAGCCTTTGGATTCAGTATGCCTTCGTGGTAAATAAATGCAAAAATACTTTGAAGATAAACAATTCAAGGCTGACAGAAACTGAATTGTGAGTTTAGGAGAAAAGAAAAACAAAAATATTTCCTTGTCCCTCATGTTTGTTATACTCAGTCTCTAGGTTGTTTGGGAGAGAATATGTTTTGAATGTAGAATATGTTTTGAATTCAGATTTCAGAGCATTTTATTATCAGTTGAGTACCCTTAAGGCATGCTTATCCTAGTCAAATAAAAGACTCTCCTTACAAGTAGAGATGTTTAGAAATGTTTCTAAAAGAGCCTTTTATTAAACTGTATCTATGTTCCTTAAAAAAAAAAATAAGGAGGAAAATGGTTAAGTGGTACATTCATTTAGTTTCTAAAGTACAGAAAATGACAATGTCTTTTAAATGCATCTTCTCTCATTTAAAAAAAATTAACATAGGATTTAAATTGAATGCTCTCTTTGAGCATTTTAATTTGAGGAGCATTTCTGTTGGATTATGATTTTTCTTCTAAATTATACTCACTAAACTGCTAATAAGATTATGGTTGAATTGGCAGTTGAGTTTTGCCAAGACTGTATATTCTCAGAGTATTGCCAAGTAGTATAAGCAGCCAGTAAAAGTTATATTTCCAAAGTATTTAGACTTTGTACAGTTGCGATTGTTTATGAATAAAATACATCATTTTTCTGATAATTAAGTTAAAAAGAGCCTTTAAATTAATCTAGTCCAATCTTTAACTCATACCTAATCCCATTTACAATATCTCTTAGAACTGATAGTGCTCTTTTCCGTAAGACCTCTAGTGACAGGAGCTACCATCCAATTATAGCCATTCCATTTTTGGACAGTTTAAATTGTTAGGCTACCTTTCCTTATAGAATGCTGAAATTTTTATTCTTATCATTTGTTAATTGATTAAAGATTGTGAACTTAGTAAACTTCAACAAACAAAAGAATCTACAAATGTACAGTCAAAAATTGTGAAGATTGTATATGAAACTGTTGTATGTAATTATAAAGTGTTACATTTAACATGATACTAACATATAACACTTTTGTTTCTGTCTCCTAAACTTTCTTCTGCTTTATTTATTGATCTTAAATGTTCTATTGGTACTTTTTTGCATGATTTTCAGTCTCCTAGAACAGTTCCCCCACAATAAAAGCCCTCTTGTGTAACAAATATGTATAGTCAAAAAAATTCATTTGTGCCTCTTCCTATAATTTCTATCCATTGATGTTGATTTTGTGAAGTGAAGAAAAACATATTTCCCCTCTTCAACACAAGTCTTTCAAATATTTATTTGAAATATTTATTGTAAAAAATAATTAAGAGAATGTCAATAACTGATTAATTTATAGGTTTCCTTTACCATTTCTCTGAAGTTTTTAGAAGATTGATACAAATATTGAGGGCATCCTTGAGGAAGAATTGATGAGAACAGGCATGATTTCACAAACATTACTCTTAAGTTAGAACACTTTATAATTAAAGAATTGATTAAAAGATTCTACTGTGCTTATTGTTAGTTTATTATTTTTAAAAGAGCATTTGACATAATATTTTTTTGATTGTTTTTTCTTTTTTTTTTTAATTTTTATTTTATTTTATAATTATAACATTTTTTTTGACAGTACATATGCATGGGTAATTTTTTACAACATTATCCCTTGCACTTATTTCTATTCAGATTTTTTCCCTTCCTCCCCCAACCCCCTCCCCCAGATGGCAAGCAGTCTTATATATGTTAAATATATTACAGTATATTCTAGATACAATATATGTGTGTAGAACCGAATTTTTTGTTGCACAGGAAGAATTGGATTCAGAAGGTAAAAATAACAGTTTACATTCATTTCCCTGTGTTCCTTTTCTGGATGTAGCTGGTTCTGTCCATCATTAATCAATTGGAATTGGATTAGCTCTTCTCTATGTTGAAGAAATCCACTTCCATCAGCATACATCCTCGTACAGTATCATTGTTGAAGTGTATAATGATCTTCTGGTTCTGCTCGTTTCACTCAGCATCAGTTGATGTAAGTCTCTCCAAGCCTCTCTGTATTTCTCCTGTTGGTCATTTCTTATAGAACAATAATATTCCATAACATTCATATACCATAGTTTACCCAACCATTCTCCAATTGATGGACATCCATTCATCTTCCAGCTTCTAGCCACTATGAAAAGGGCTGCCACAAACATTTTGGCACATACAGGACCCTTTCCCTTCTTTAGTAGTTCCTTGGGGTATAAGCCCAGTAGTAGTATGGCTGGGTCAAAGGGTATGCACATTTTGATAACTTTTTGGGCATAATTCCAGATTGCTCTCCAGAATGGTTGGATTCTTTCACAACTCCACCAACAATGCATCAGTGTCCCAGTTTTCCCACAGCCCCTCCAACATTCATCGTTATTTGTTCCTGTCATCTTAGCCAAT
Organism: Sminthopsis crassicaudata; assembly: GCF_048593235.1. Taxonomy (NCBI): domain Eukaryota; kingdom Metazoa; phylum Chordata; class Mammalia; order Dasyuromorphia; family Dasyuridae; genus Sminthopsis; species Sminthopsis crassicaudata. The sequence goes on from NC_133618.1 coordinate 281,481,289, forward strand.
CTGACAGGTGTGTAATGATACCTCAGAGTTGTCTTAATTTGCATTTCTCTGATCAATAGTGATTTGGAACACTCTTTCATATGAGTGGAAATAGTTTTAATTTCATCATCTGAAAATTGTCTGTTCATATCCTTTGACCATTTATCAATTGGAGAATGGCTTGATTTCTTATAAATTAAAGTCAATTCTCTGTATATTTTGGAGATGAGGCCTTTATCAGAACCTTTAAGTGTAAAAATTTTTTCCCAATTTGTTACTTCCCTTCTAATCTTGTTTGCATTAGTTTTGTTTGTGCAGAAACTTTTTAATTTGGTGTAATCAAAATGTTCTATTTTGTGATCAATAATGGTCTCTAGTTCTCCCTTAGACACAAACTCCTTCCTCCTCCACAAGTCTGAGAGGTAAACCATCCCATGTTCCTCCAATTTATTTATGATTTCGTTCTTTATGCCTAAATCTTGGACCCATTTTGATCTAATCTTAGTATGTGGTGTTAAATGTGGGTCCATGCCTAGTTTCTGCCATACTAATTTCCAGTTTTCCCAACAGTTTTTGTCAAATAATGAATTCTTATCCCAAAATTTGGGATCTTTGGGTTTGTCAAAGATTAGATTGCTATTTTTATTCACTATCTTGCCCTGTGAACCTAACCTATGCCACTGATCAACTAGTCTATTTCTTAGCCAATACCAAATGGTTTTGGTGACTGTTGCTTTATAATATAGCTTTAAATCAGGGACACTTAGACCACCTTCCTCTGACTTTTTTTTCATTAGTTCCCTTGCAATTCTCGACCTTTTATTCTTCCATATGAATTTTGTTGTTATTTTTTCTAGGTCATTAAAATAGTTTCTTGGGAGTCTGATTGGTATAGCACTAAATAAATAGATTAGTTTGGGGAGTATTGTCATCTTTATTATATTCGCTCGGCCTATCCAAGAACACTGAATGTCTTTCCAATTATTTAAATCTGACTTTATTTTTGTGGCAAGTGTTTTGTAATTTTGCTCATATAATTTCTGACTCTCCTTTGGTAGATATATTCCCAAATATTTTATACTATCAACTGTTATTTTGAATGGAATTTCTCTTTGTATCTCTTGCTGTTGGATTGTGTGGGTAATGTATAAAAATCCTGAGGATTTATGTGGATTTATTTTGTATCCTGAGACTTTGCTAAAATTCTGAATTATTTCTAATAGCTTTTTAGCAGAGTCTTTGGGGTTCTCTAAGTATACCATCATGTCATCTGCAAAAAGTGACAATTTGATTTCTTCATTTCCTACTCTAATTCCTTGAATCTCTTTCTCGGCTCTTATTGCCGAGGCTAGAGTTTCTAGTACTATATTGAATAGTAATGGTGATAGTGGGCAACCTTGTTTCACTCCTGATCTTACAGGGAAAGGTTCTAGTTTATCACCATTACATATGATGTTTACTGAAGGTTTTAAATATATGCTCCTTATTATTTTAAGGAATAGTCCATTTATTCCTATACTCTCAAGCGTTTTTAGTAGGAATGGATGTTGGATTTTATCAAATGCCTTTTCTGCATCTATTGAGATGATCATATGGTTTTTATTAATTTGATTATTAATATGGTCAATTATACTAATAGTTTTCCTAATATTAAACCAGCCTTGCATTCCTGGTATAAATCCCACTTGGTCATAGTGTATTATCCTGGGGATGATTTTCTGAAGTCTATTTGCTAATATCTTATTTAAGATTTTAGCATCAATATTCATTAAGGAAATTGGTCTATAGTTTTCTTTCTCAGTTTTCGATCTACCTGGTTTAGGTATCAGTACCATGTCTGTGTCATAGAAGGAATTTGGTAGGACTCCTTCAATCCCTATTTTTTCAAATAGTTTATATAGCATTGGAGTTAGTTGTTCTTTAAATGTTTGGTAGAATTCATATGTAAATCCATCTGGTCCTGGGGACTTTTTCTTAGGAAGTTGGTTAATAGCTTGGTGTATTTCTTTTTCTGAGATGGGACTATTTAGACTACTTACTTCTTCCTCTGTTAATCTGGGCAAGCTATATTTTTGAAGGTATTCTTCCATTTCATTTAAGTTATCGAATTTATCAGCATAAAGTTGAGCAAAGTAGCTCCTGACTATTCTAATTTCCTCTTCATTAGTGGTGAGTTCACCCTTTTCATTTTCAAGACTATCAATTTGCTTTTTTTTCTTTCCTTTTTTTAATCAGGTTTACTAAGGGTTTGTCTATTTTGTTGGTTTTTTCATAAAACCAACTCTTAGTTTTATTAATTAATTCAATAGTTTTTTTACTTTCAATTTTATTAATCTCACCTTTTATTTTTTGAATTTCAAGTTTTGTGTTTGTCTGGGGGTTTTTAATTTGTTCCTTTTCTAGCAATTTTAGTTGTAAGCCCAATTCGTTGGCCCTCTCTTTCTCTATTTTATGCAAGTAGGCCTGTAGAGATATAAAACTTCCCCTTATTACTGCTTTGGCTGTATCCCACACATTTTGCTATGAGGTCTCATTATTGTCATTTTCTTGGGTGAAGTTATTAATTATGTCTATGATTTGCTGTTTTACCCAATCATTCTTTAGTATAAGATTATTTAGTTTCCAATTATTTTTTGGTCTATTTTCCCCTGGCTTTTTATTAAATGTTATTTTGATTGCATTATGGTCTGAAAAGGATGCATTTACTATTTCTGCCTTACTGCATTTGATTTTGAGGTTTTTATGCCCTAGTATATGATCAATTTTTGTATAGGTTCCATGAACTGCTGAGAAGAAAGTATATTCCTTTCTGTCTCCATTTAGCTTTCGCCAAAGATCTATCATATCAAACTTTTCTAGTATTCTATTTACCTCTTTGACTTCTTTCTTATTTATTTTGTGGTTTGATTTATCTAATTCTGAGAGTGCAAGGTTGAGATCTCCCGCTATTATAGTTTTGCTATCTATTTCCTCTTGCAGCTCTCTTAATTTCTCTTTTAAGAATTTAGATGCTGCACCACTTGGTGCATACATGTTTAATATTGATACTGCTTCACTATTGATGCTTCCCTTTAGCAGGATATAATGCCCTTCCTTATCTCTTTTAATTAGATCAATTTTTGTTTTTGCTTGATCTGAGATGAGGATGGCTACTCCTGCTTTTTTGGTTTTGCCTGAAGCATAATAGATTCTGCTCCACCCTTTTACTTTTAGTTTGAATGTCTCATCCTGTTTCAGGTGTGTTTCCTGTAAACAACATATAGTAGGATTCTGACTTTTAATCCAGTCTGCTAACTGCTTCCTCTTTATGAGGCAGTTTGCCCCATTCACATTTATGGTTAGAAGGACTAATTCTATATTGCTTGCCATCCTATTAACCCCTGCTTATGCTTTTCCCCTTTCCTTCCCTTTTACCCCCCTACCCAGTATTAAACTGGTGAACACAGCTTGCTTTTCACAGCCCTCCCTTTTTAGGATCCCTCCCTCACCTTAAAGATCCTCCCCTTATTTTACCCCTTTTCCTCGAAATTACTGTATTCCCTTCCCCTTAGCTTACTCCTTCCCTTTCACTTTTCAATGAAGTGGAAGAAGTTTCACCATAAATCGAATATGTTTATTGATACACGCTATGTTCATCTCCCTCCTTTCTTTCTCTCAGATATAATAGGTTACCTTTGCCTCTTCATGAGATGTAGTACCACCACTTTACACTTTTTTATGATATAATCTCCTTTCCACCACTAGTTTCTAAGACAAATTGTACATATGTTCTTTACATATTTTTTTGACAGAAGTATAGTTCTCAAGATTTCTTTTTACCTTTTTAGAAATCTCTTGAGTTCTGTATTTGAAGATCAAACCTTTTATGTAGGTCTGGTTTTTTCATCAAAAATAGATGGAATTCATTTATTTCGTTAAATGTCCATCTTCTTCCCTGGAAAACGATGCTCATTCTTACTGGGTACGTTATTCTTGGCTGCATACCAAGTTCCTTAGCCTTTCGGAATATCATGTTCCAGGCCCTGCGTTCTTTTAATGTGGATGCTGCTAGATCCTGTGTTATCCTTATTGTGGATCCTCCATATCTGAATTGTTTTTTTCTAGCAGCTTCCAATATCTTTTCCTTTGATGGTTCTTGAACTTGGCCACTATATTTCTTGGCGTTTTGATTTTAGGGTCCCTTTCAGTAGGTGATCAATGAATTTTTTCAATGTCTATTTTACCCTCTGTTTCCAAAACGTCTGGGCAGTTCTCTTTGATAATTTCCTCGAAAATGGTGTCCAAGCTCTTTTTTTCCTCACATTTTTCAGGGAGTCCGATTATTCTCAAATTGTCTCTCCTGGATCTGTTTTCCAGGTCTGTTGTCTTTCTGGTAAGGTACTTGACAGTCTTTTCAATTGTTTCATTTCTCTGGTTTTGCTTGACTCCCTCTTGGTTTCTCCTTGAGTCATTCATTTCTACTTGTTCCAGTTTATTTTTCAATGATGTATTTTCTTCACTCACTTTTTTTATATCTCTTTGTAATTGTCCAATTGAGTTTTTATCTTCTATGGAATTTTTTTCCATTTTATCCATTTTATTTTTTAGAGAGCTGATTTCTTTTTCCAGCTCACTAATCCTGTTTTCCTTGGAGTTGTTTACCTTTTCCAGCTCACTAATCCTGTTTTCCTTGGAGTTGTTTACCTTTTCCAGCTCACTAATCCTGTTTCTCAATGATTTGATTTCTTTATCCACTCTGTCTTTGAATGCATGGGATGACTTCTCCAGGCTCTCTTGCCAAGCTTCCCTTTCCTTTTCCCATTTCTCTTCCAGCTCTCTTGTGAGAGCCTTTTTGATTTCCTCTATGAGGTTCTTTTGTATTGAGGAGCAGCTTATATCCCTCCCAGGGGATACATCTGGGGACAGTCTGTTCCTAGTCTCCTCAGCATTTGAAGTCTGCTCCCTCTCCACACAGAAGCTGTCAATGGTTAGAGCCCTTTTGAATTTTTTGTTCATTTTGTCAGAGTAGGAATCAAAGAAAACAAACTGACAAGAGAAACAATTGGTCTGTTTTGCGGGGGATGGGGCTGGATGATGTTAATGGGCTTCCTCTACAGACTGGGGGTTGGGCAGCAGAGAGCCACTAACAGAACAGCAATGACTGTACTGAGTCTGCGCTCTGAGGCTCTGAGAACGCACCGAGTCAGTCCAGGTGGGGGTTGGGGGTGGCCGGGCTCTGAGAGACGCTGGCTTTCTGTGGTTTTAATCTTCACCTCCGGTGTTTACACCCTCTCCACTGCTCCTGGCTTGCTGCCAAGACGGAGCATCCACACTGGGGCAAAAGCCCTTTCACAGAAACGGCAGAGATCACACCCCTCCCCCTCCGGTCTGAGCTGTGTGAGCTGCCTGTCTTGCTCTGGCTTGCCTGCCCTCAATCTGCGCCCAGTCTGATTGACCCTCCCCCGAGCAAACACAGACCTTTTCTGGCCACTTTCAAGGATGTCTTCCCTTGGTGATAATTTGTGGATTTCTTTCTGGGTCAAGCATTAAGTCAGAGGCTTGTCATGAAGTAAGTTCTGAGAGAAAACGAGGAGCTCAAGCAGCTGTCTGCCTCCACGCCGCCATCTTGGCCGGAAGTCCCCATAATATTCTAAATTATTATCTGGAAGGCTTTACATCAACAAGGGATTATATTCCATGTTTGTCAGATTCATACAGTATTCCTTATATACAGAAATCTCTCTGTGTTATCCACACCTGACATTTCTTTTTTTTAATTAATTGTTTTATTTTTTCTGGTTATACATGAATATTAACTTTAAAATACATATTCTTTTTTATTAAAGCTTTTTATTTACAAAGCATATGCATGGGTAATTTTTCCAACATTGACTCTTGCATAACTTTTTGTTCCAAATTTTCCCCACTTTCCCCTCTCCCTCCCCTAGCTGGCAGCTAGTCCAATACATATTGAATATGTGGAAATACATGTTAGATCCAATATATGTATGTATATTTATACAGTTATCTTGTTGCATAAGAAAAATCAAATCAAGAAGGAAGAAAAAGAAAAACGGAGAAAGAAAACAAAATGCAAGCAAATAACAACAGAGAGTTCCACACTGTGTTCCCATGGTTCTCTCTCCGGGTGTAGATGGCTTCATTCATCACTGAACAAGTGGAACTAGTTTGAATCATCTCATTTTTGAAGGGAACCATATCCATCAGAATTGATCATCATATAGTATTGTTATTGTCGTGTATAATGATCTCCTGGTTCTGCTCACTTCACTTTGCATCAGTTCCTGTAAGTCTCTTAAGCCTCTCTGAAATTGAACTGCTGGTCATTTCTTACAAAACAATTGTATTCCATAGCATTCATATACCATAATTTATTCAGCCATTCTCCAACTGATGGGCATCCACTCAATTTCCAGTTTCTGCCCACTACAAAAAGGGCTGCCACAAACATTTTTGCACATGTGGGTGCCTTTCCCTCCTTTAACATCTCTTTGGGATATAAGTCCAGTAGAAATACTGCTGGATTAAAGAATATGTACAGTTTGATAGCCCTTTGGGCATAGTTCCAAATTGCTCTCCAGAATGGCTGGATCCATTCACAGTTCCACCAACAATGTATCAGTGTCCCAGTTTTCCCGCATTCCCTCCAACATTCGTTGTTTATCTTTTCCTGTCACCTTAGTCAATCTGAGAGGTATGAGGTGATACCTCAGAGTCGTTTTAATTTACATTTCTCTAATCAATACACACTAGGCACTTCTTGATTTCTTTCCTTTTTTACTTGTTAAGTACCATTCCCAGGTGAAGGGGCAGGTCAATTCTCTGAGAGGCTCCACAGTTGTGAATCATAACATTTGAAAGAGTTGCAAAGCAGCCTTTACTAAGGCAGATGTTCCTTGTGGATTGGGAATGAAATAAATTAGAGGCAAGAGGGAAGAGAAGAGAGGTCAGAGAACAGTAATTGTCTCTCAGTCTCCTTGTATCATCATTTTCCTCTCACATGAAGAGATCCGTTCTACAGGTCTGAGTTAGACCTCCAGCAGTCACTGGCAGGTGGCTCCTGTATCACAACATTTACCCAAATTGCTTTGTATTTATTTTAAGGAAATAAATTATTTATTTGCATGCATATGTATCTCCAATAGAATGCATTTTTCTTGAAGATGGTATATCACAGACAAACACAGATGGTATATCACAGACAAACAGAGTGGATGGAAAGTTCAAATCTGGCTTCAGACTTTCCCTAATACAGTTGTCACCTAATCTCTGTCTGCCTCAGTTTTCTCAACTGTTAAGTGGATTTAATAAGAGCACCTACCTTTTATGATTATTGTAAGGATAAAATGAGGTAATAATTGTAAAGTACTTAACTTAGTGCTTGGTACATAGTAAGCACTTATATACATGTTAGATTGTTTCCTTCCTCTCTTCTTTCCTCAATCCTTTCCTTCCTCTTTTTATCTTCTTTGAGCGTGGTCTCATTTGTCTCTCTCTTTTTTATAGCTATAGATTTCTGGTAATGTTATATAGCATCAAATAGAAATACCAGGGTTCCTGAAACAATTCTAGTTACAGATCATACATAAAGAACAGCAAACACAATTAAGTTACAATATATTACTAGTGAACAATTTCATAGGAAGAGTAGTATTAAAGTATATCATCAGAGAAATATATGGTTGGAAAGGGTGGTGGGCATGTCATGTAGTTAGAGTAAAGAATTATGATTGGACATCCTGTGTGCATTATTCTTATCCTCACATATCAAGAAATCTAAAGGAATGTTGTAAAGGGCAAGAACTGAGCAATGCACTTGGATAATGAAGTACGTGAGACTAATTGCCAATTGGACAGTTCCCTATTAACTTGTTTGAAGATTGACCCTCCCCAGCTGTTCTGTGCTGACTTGATTGGTGGGACAAAGAGGGGGAAGTGACTTGTGTGGGAGGAGGAGGAGAAACTTGGGTGGTGGAACTCAAGCTCTCTCGCACTCGTGACCTGGCCTTGGAGGGTGATGGTAAAAGATCTAGAATAAAGACGTTTAGTGATCCTGACTCCGGCTGATTTCTGGGAAGATAGAGTTCCAGCAGAATGTGGTACATTGGATATGGCCTCTATGAAAGTGTTACGGGTACATGAAGGATAATTATATAGGATGAGGAATGTATAGATTGTGGTCTGTATTATTGAAGGGAGGACTGATGTCAGTTAAGTCACAGATCTATTGAATTACATTTACTTTTCACAGGCTGAACATCATTGATTGTCTTAATTGATACTTGTAGAGCTTGGTTTTGAATAACCTCACCATCCAGATTTCCTTCCTCTCAATGTGAAATAATATGTTAAATGTCTAAAATTTGACTGTGATCATTGGGCTCACCAGAATAGAATATGACCATTTTACCACTCGGAAAAGAGTCAATATACTAGATAGAAGTTAGAAAATTTTCTTTTTAAATCCCATCTCTGATAATTGCAAGATGTATTATCATGAGCAAATCAGTTATATATAAAGATATAGATATATATATATATATAGATATCTATATGTATAGATATCTATATATATATATATATATCTATATCTTTGTTAATGTAACAATCACATTAGCTCTTTGGCTGTCTTGTAATACTGTCAACTTACTCATTTTACAATGCATTAAAACACCATTTTTTTCACACGAGTTTATAGTTGGTTTTTCTCTCTGATAAAAAGGAGGGAAGTTCTTCTCTGGTTCTTGTACAATTGAATTTCAGGTTAAGAATTTACATTGCTCTCTATTGATTTTCTTTTGCTTAGGTTAAACCAAATTTTCCTGTTAATATCTTTTTTTGGATACCAGTTTCATCATCCCACCATAATGACTTCCCTTTCCAGCTTATGCTATCCCCAAATAGAGTTTTCTTGGCTTTTCTTTATGAGATTTGCTAAATTCTTGATAACAAAGATATCATTTCTGGATTACAAGATTCAATCTAGGCAGCTGATCATTATTCTATGACACCATCTTCTTAGCTAATTATTCACTTCAATAAATAAGAATAACTTATTTTTTTCTCTTATTTCTTTTTCTAAATAGTATTTTATTTTTCCAAATACATATATAGTTTTCAACATTCATTTTTGCAAGACTTTGTGTTCCAAATTTTTCTCCCTCTTTTCTTTATCTTCTGCCTCCCCAAGATAGCAAGCAATCTGATGTGGGTTATACATGTACAATCCTTTTAAACATAATTCCAAATTTCTCATGTTGTGCAGAAAAATCAAATCAAAAGGGAAAAAAAAAACATGAGAAAGAAAAAATAAAGATGGAAAAAAACTGCTTCAATCCACCTTCAGTCCCTATAATTCTCTCTCTGGATATGGATGACATTTTCCATCCCAAGTTATTGGAAATGTTTTGTATCACTGAGTTGTTGAGAATAGCCAAGTCCATTACAGTTGATAATCACATAATTTTGTTAATACTATATACAATGTGGTTTTCCTCAAGAAGTCCCTCATTTAAATCATCAAAAGTGATGGAAATATCACAGTTCCTTCAGTTTTCTGAGAAGGGTTTCACAGTCTCTCAAATACTTTTTCAGATTGCTTCTAATGGCATTATTTATCTCTATAGGAATCACCTGAATTTGATCAATTATCTTAGACAAATGTTGACCCAGCCAAATACACATCCAAAATACAAGCCCTGCTAAGACAGTATCTCTACCACCCATCCTCAATGTTCATATGTGACTTGACTTTCTTCAGGGAATTCTTTACCCCTTAATATAGCCCTTTTTTCCAGAGGTAGGTGAATGAAGAAAGTGAATCCCAATTTAGGGATTCAACTTAGAACAGAGAGAGATTTACAAACACCTAAAAATATTGGCTTTAAGGACTCTGGAAGAGTGAAAAAGAAAACTATGTGAAGGCAGAAGATACTCTAACATACATATTTTTTTTCCAGATGGAAAATAGCCCCAGTAACAGAAGACCAAAATGGTTAGTCTCAACTTCAGAAAAAAATGGTAATTTTATTTTCCTGTCTCCTCACCATGATGAGGTTTGAACTTAACATTTTTGCTTTCAGCATAGTTGTTTTCGCAAAAGTGGAATTTTTTTGTGCTTACATTATCTTAATAAAGTGACTAAGTAATGAGCAAATTTAGCCATTTAGTATCATTCTCATAAACCTAAACTAAAAGGATTTTTTGACTGCTAGTTTTGGGGCTAGTGCTCTTTCAACTGATTTGTGTTGCCTTTAGCTTTTTGTCCAGTTGGAAACATACATTAATGGTAGAAAACTCTTAAGGCTGCCTTTAGTAATTCTGTGAGAGATGGATCCAAATTGATACTAGAATCCAAACTATTAAAATGCTACATCACTGTCCAAAATTCAAGTTGGTCTCTGAATGTGCCAAAGACAAAATTCCTAGTGAAGAGATAATAGGAGACTGCATGCCAAATGAAAGGCTCTGGTGCAAAGAAAGAATTTTTTTGAGAAAGATCCACTTTGTAACCCAACCAGATAGAACTAGTTTTAATGTAATAGAATGGGAATCAACCAATTTGAAAGGTTTTTTTTTTTCTTTTTTATTGGTTATTTATCCCCCCCATTTAAAATATTCTGAATTTGGTAAGACAGTACCAGAGATACTGTAAAAAAAAGAAAAAAAAAAGCTCTTTTAAAATGAGCTCTTCAATAAACACAGTAGAATGGGGAGAGGGTTTTACATGAAACTGTGAATCTCTATTCACTGCAGCCTGCTTTTTTTCCTTTTTGAGTATATAATAAATTCAGCTTGTTACTTTCAAAGCTGCCCTGCTTGTTTGTGATTTCTTCTGTCCTTCCTTCTGTTCACTTTTATGCATTTCAAAAACATATCCGTATGACCCTCTTTTCATTCTTTTCTTTTTTCTTCCTTTCCTTCCTTTCTTTTTTTCTTCCTTTTTTCCCTTTTCTTTCTTTCTGTGCCTAGATTTTCATTTTCTCCCTATTCTTCCCTCTACTTTCTCCCTCTTTCTCATTACCAAATATCTATTGCATAAAAAATTTTATCTGATTGGTAGAGTTTGACACCTGTAGTCTATTCCGGATGACAAACCGATTTTCATTTACCCCATATAGTGTTTTCTGAAATACTTTTGAATAAATAATTACACAAGGAAATATACTAACAAGGGAGACAGTCAACTAAGCCTGCAAATTAAGAGTCATCCAATAAATTTTTGAATATCATTCACACAAAAGGGGAAAATATAAATGTCCAGCTCTAAGTTAGTCACTATATCTTTTGAAACTCAATACATATTTTGGGTAAAATGTAGATAACCCCTACTCCCATTTTTCCTAAAGTTAAAAAAGTCATTGCAACAGAAGCAATTCAGAGAGGATTATTTTCAGGCATCTCTAACAATATCATTTATGTGTGGAACTTTATTTGTTTAAGGTCAAAATTGCTGAACAGCTCTGGAAAATGTAAATTTAGTGCCAATGATAACTTTGGGAGAATAGTCCTAGACTCAACATTTCATAGTATGTTAGAGTTAGAGGAATTTTATTTTGAGATCATTTAAGTCCAACCTTCTCACTTCTCTACATGTATTGCCTGTGTCTTTGGATATAGTTTTTATGGTGAGATTGCACTTTGTAGATAAATGAACTATTGTGAGATCTTTTTTGGGGGGCTTTTTGCTCTGGAGGACAGTTCCAGGGACCTAGAGTACTCAACTTTTAATTCTTGTTGGGGTTTTTTTTTTTTTTTTTTTGCCTTGGTCTTAAGCCTGAGCAGGTGATCCCCATCTTGTTCCCTTATTAGATTAGAAGCAAAATCTTAGGGGTAGGGATTGTTTTACTCTTGATTTGTTTTCCTGGTGTTTAGAGTAGTGCCTGGCACATAGTTTATACTTACTGAATTTTAAATGATTGATTTATTGATTAGGTTACTTTCTAATCATCAGTGTTATCTTTTACTTTGGGCTTCTTCAAGTGAGGCAATGACAGAAATATAAAAGCTTCAGTCTTTTGAGCTCTATGCTTATCCACTATTCAGGTTTAGAAGCATAAGAGTGCCATAATATTAGTTATTGGAAAATTATGTGCACACCAGGGAGAAACATATTTGTTTTTGATTGATAGTTACAGTATAAGAAATATGGCTGTTAGATGGTGCAGTGGATAGACACTGGGCCTGGAGTCAGGAAGCCTCATCTTCAGACAGTTAATAACTATGTGACTCTAGGCAAGTCTCTTAACACTTTGCCTCAGTTTCTTCATGTATGAAATGTGCTGAAGTTGGAAATGACAAAATACTCTAGTGCCTTTGCCAAAAAAACTTCAAATGAGTCTCAAAGTGTATGACACAACTGAAAAATTATTAAAAAACAAGAAAAACAAAAACTATGGGAAATTGGTATAGTAGAAAGAATGCTAAATTTACAGTCTAAAGATTGTAGTCAAATGTTTTCTTCTACTTACTAGTTGTGTGATCTTGAGGTAGGTCAGTTAATCTTTTAGTTTCCTTTACTTGTATAAAACATAACAAATTATGCATATAGAATAGAATTCTGGATAATAAAGAGAAATCTAAAAAATGGAGAAAATAATACCTATATAACTTATAATACCTGTAATAAAATCAGATGTGCAAACTATGACATCTGATCAGTTATTATTTATGCACATTATTTATTCTGCTTTCTCTCCATCACTTGCTGCCCACTCTCTGATATTCTGATAAAATAGATTTAGATAACTAGATAAGGAAGGTTTTTTTTTTTTTTTGGAGGAAGGGGAGGACAAGTGATCCTAATAGACTTTTCATAGGTCTGGGGAAATTCTTTTACCTGATGCCGATTAACAACTCATCCAAAATTAACCACTTTGGGGAGTTGTCTGAAGCATGAGAAGCTAATTTATTTGTCCACAGACACATAATTGGTATGGGCCAGCCAGAGACAGGGCTTGAACCTGGGCCTTCCTGCCTCCAGGACCAGTTTTCTAGCTACTAAGTAGTTAGGCATATGTTATATATGTATAACATGGTGAAATTTGTGATAATGGTGTTTGTCCTTTGTTTTTGAAGAGGACCCATGACATCATGATGTTGAGGTCAGGGTACAGCATTTTCAATTGTGGCTGAGCAGTCTAGTATAAGTTTGAAAGACTCAACTTTAAGTCAAGCTCAAGTCTTTTGTTAGAACATTTTATAGAGTGCTTTGTATTTATTTGTGCACGTCACATTTTCTCTGTACTACTGTGATTCTGCATTACCTCTTTGATAGAGACATATTATATTGGGAAATTCTCTGCCAATGTCTCCTGTCTCATAATTGGTACTTAAATTCTTTAGAGAAACCTTGAGAGTGTTCATTTACTGCTTCTTCTGACCACTGTGTGAATGCTTTATTTGAGAATTATCTGTAAAATAATCTTTTAAAAAAGGTAAGCATGCTTTTGACATTCAGGCTGTAGGATAACAAGTTTATCAGAACTGTTCTTTTTGCAGAATACTTGGCAGTTCTTCTCAGGAGAGGACTTCAGTGTCTGGTACCTTATCTTGTCAGGTTGTCTTCCTAAGACAATTCAAATAAAAGTGATTCAGTTTCCTGCAATGGAACTGCCAAGTAATTTTCAGAATCTTCCCAAGACATGTCAAATGGAAGCTATTTATTTTGCTGCCATGGTGCTGGTGGCATGTCCAAGTTTTACAGGCTTACAATAATGAGATCAATACAATGGCTTTGTAAATCTTTAGTTTAGTACGCAGTCTAGTACTTCTCTATTATACTTTTTTTTTTCCTGAGGCAATTGGGGTTAAGTGACTTGCTCAGGGTCACACAGCTAGGAAGTGTTAAGTGTCTGAGATCAGATTTGAACTCAGGTCCTCCTGACTAGCTGCCCCATCTATCATACTTTCTTTTGGAGCTCCCAAAATTCTGACAATGCATGTATTAATCTCATCATCTATGTGGACATTCCTAGGAAGTATATTGCCAACGTGAGTGAACTTATTCATAGCATCCAATATTTCTTCATTTACTGTAACCAGTGGTTCTGTGTATCATTGGTGTAATGTTGGATGATCGAGGACTTCTGTTTTCTTGGTGTTAATTGTCAGGCCAAAATTACCACGAGTTGCAGACAGTGGATCTATGCTCTGTTGCATCTGCATCATTTGTTGAAATTGGAGGCTATATTGCACAATCATCTGTGAACAGAATGTCACCACTAACTCTCCCTCCACTTTAGTCTTGGTTTGAAGTCTTTTTAAGTTAAATAGTTTATCGCCAGTGCAGTAGTTGACCCTGATGCCATTATCATCCTCACAGAAGGACATTGTGAGAACATCATGTTAAAAAACATGAGAAAAAATGTAGAGCCCTGCTTAACTCCATCGGTGACTGGGAAAGTCTGAGAGCATTATCCTTCATTCAGAATTCATGCCATCATGAAGCTAGAACACATAATGATGACTTTCTCCAGGCAACCAAATTTTGCTATGATCTTCCACAAAGTACTATATGACAGGCAGTAGTAAAGACCTTGATCAGGTCAGTGAATGCTGTGTATAGACCTCTGCTTTGTTTCTGGCATTTCTTCTAGAATTATCTGGCAGCAGACACCATGTAGATCCTTCCTTGGCTCTTTCTGAAACCACACTAGCAGATGACAACTTTCCAAATAGAAGATCAGTCGTTAAAGAGAATTCTGGTAAGAATCTTTCCACCAGGGACTGAGAGATCCAGGACATCTTGTTTCTTTTTCCTTTAGAGAGATGAACAGCGAAGGCACTCGATCTCTTGAAGGACACCTTCCTCTTGTCACATAATTGCTTCTGTGTGATCAGTGTAGATCTCTGATGGGCTGGAATCTGTGCCAGGTGCTTTGCCACTCTAGATGAATTGGATGGCATTTAATACTACTTCTTTAGTTAAAGGTTCAGCTAGAGACATGGAAGTCTCTTAGAATGGTTACTTACTACTAAAGATTTCTATATCTCAAAACACATGAAATCTCAACAAAATGTGGCTATCATTGTAAGGAGAAGAGATAGGCAGGATATGAGAATGACTGAGATGATATATGTTATAGAGTGCTGAACCAATCATAAATTCATCCTCTACAAGCTAAACATTCACTTTGAGCAAAAGTAGCAGCTCCAAGGCAAGACTATTATTAGGAGAGTATATGTCTATACTTTTCTGTACATGAACAGTTAATTACTGACCTGAAGGGAAAGCTCAGTCAGTATACAGCAATAGTGGAAGGGAAAAAGAGTGCTCAGCTTTTAGAAATTTAGTTTTCAGCTTTGCATTTACTCATATGGACCATAGGACTTATAAAAAACATCAGCATTGGATTGATAAAATTTTGGGGGGTATTTAGAAGCTGCTTAACAAAACATGAGAACTCTACAGGATTTACCAACTGTATGGTTCATCTGTCTCTAAGAAGGTAGCATTTAACTCAGATCAGAAGTAAAGTACACGCAAAGCTTAGAGAGATATGGCATTCTTGGATCAACAAGAAGGCAGATGAGATTCAATTTTATGCTGATAAGAGCAATCCAAAAGGTATAAAAGATTAATTATGGGACATAGATCTCTGGTACATCCCAACTCCTTAGCACTGATGGAGCCATATTGATCAAGGATAAGGGCATGTCCTGAAGAGATGGGCTAAATTCTTCTATGCTGTTCTTAACAGTCTGTCAACAATACTTATTAAAGTCAGTAGGAGTTCTTATAATACTGAATTTTGTAATTTTTCAACAATTCTTTCTGGATTGTATTTTCTCTAATTATAGTAAAAAAAAAGGTTGGATAAAATTAGTTTGAATACTTTTTTTAGGCATAAAAAATCATTAATTTTCACTTGGTAGCAGTTGTAGCAGTAATATCCATTAATTGAGAAAATATGACTGAATTTAAATCAGTTTATGTTTTGTTAAAATATCAACATATATTTAGAAAAAGTAACAATGCACCTGTGTAGCATACACATATATATAATTGAGCTCAATTAGAGAACTTCTCTAGAAGGTATATATTTATTTCCTTATTTATGTATTCCTATTTTAATTTGTAGTCCTTGACAATAAGTATAACTCTTTTCCTCATTGATGTAGGAAGCCCACAAATTTAGATCTCCAGTTTTAGTTATTCAATAAATCGCTTTTACTTTTAATCTCATGACCCTCTTATATTTATAAGATATTCTTTCCTTCTCAGATATCACATAGTAGTATTGCATTTTGTGTCTAATACCCTTATTGTGGCAAATTCTTTTAGTTGTCCATTTTAATGTCTTTTTTCTCCTTACTACTCCAAGTTTTTATAGGCAAAACACTGTTTTATCTAAACTTTATAACTTTCCTTGACCAAATACTGTGCTTTCCCAGAAGTATTTAATAAATATCATCGAGTGAGTTTTTAAATCCTCCTTTTGCTTTTGTACATTCCGATTATTCTTTTCACAATTATATTTTGAGATTAATTTTTCATCATTTCCCAAACTTAAAAAGTTTTTCCATTAATTTCTTTGTTGAACCTGATTTATAAATCTCACCCATTTTTACTTCTGGGCCTTTCATGATTAACACAAAAAATCTTGTTCATCTTCAACTATTACTAATTAATCAGTCATTAACTTCTTTCTTTCCTTAAAGGAATCATTATAGTCAATTCGGATCTGTCAAGTAAAGCTTATTTTATTAGACCTATTTATCTTCTAGAGAAAGATAGGTGACTGAAGATAAAGTAATTTTTACTTGCAGGCTTTTGTCTAAGGCTTTTAGCCTAGAGTGATTTTAACTTGGGTAGCTTCATTTATAATAAGAACCACCAAACTTTAGATGAATTTATGTATCCAACTATTATTCTTTTCTTTTTTTAACTGGGAAAATGCTTTAATTTAAATGTTAAATTTAGTTATCTGTTAAGTGTTATATTTGGTGAATATAAATATTGTAACATATTAGTTTAAGAACTTACATAGTCAAAATAGAATTCACCTTTTAATTTTCCTATTTTTGTCAAAGGTACCACCATTCTTTCAGTAACTTGTTTCATAATCTAGGTAAGAGGTAATCTAGGTAGGAGAATCTTAACTCTCACCCATCTGTATATCCAATCATTTGACAAGTCTTGTCAATTCTACCTTCTTGACATAATCTTCCATTCACATCCTTCTCTCTGTTCATACCACAATCATCCTAGTCCAAATCCCAATTACTTCTCACATGGGCTATTGCAGTGTCCTAATTCTTTCTCACTTTATTCTCCTTAGCCTGTTGTCCTTTACACAGTTGCCAAATGGATATTGTGAAAGTATAGGCTATATCTTAGAAACCTTCATTGCTTCTAGGATAAATACATACTTCCTAGTTTTCACATAAAAACCTCTTTACAATCTGATTCCTGCTTATCTTGTGAGATAGAAAAGATTGATTATACGTTATTATTCTTCCTGCTCTATGTTATAGCTAAATTAATTTTTATTATTCCTGGTATAAAACAAGCTTTTTTCTGATTCCTCCATTTATTTATTAATATTCACCCTCCAGCCACTTTCTTTTAATTTTGCACATATCCTATATGTCCTTACCTGGGAGTGTGGTATAAATAGCTTTCTCCACTTCTTGAGTATACAAAGTTCACCTTTTGTGCTTGCATTCCTAGCACCATACCTGGTCCATAGAAGATGCTTAACAAGTACATGTAGATTGATTGTAGGTTTTAGATCTTTTAGTGATGAAACTGTGTTTCAAAACCATTTCCACATTAACAATCTTTTTCTAATTAAAAATAAGTTAAATTATAGAGAGATTGGTACTATGCTACATTCTCATAGAAGAGACAGTAATTTTCTAGGGGAAGCTAATTAATGACATTTAAATGAGAAGATTGACACGGATCCTACTTCCAAATCTCTCTTAAACAAACAACGAAATAGCACACCATATAGCTGTCATCATTTGGAGATTTGCCATGGAGATAAAAAGAGAGGAAGAGTTATAATTTGCTTAAATTAATATAGCTAGAAGATCATTCCAAAGCAAATAGGTGTCTTCCTTCCTTCCTTCCTTCCTTCCTTCCTTCCTTCCTTCCTTCCTTCCTTCCTTCCTTCCTTCCTTCCTTCCTTCCTTCCTTCCTTCCTTCCTTCCTTCCTTCCTTCCTTTCTTCCTTCCTTCCTTCCTTTTTCTTTTTTCTTTCATTCTTTCTCTCTTTCCTCCATCTCTCCTTCCTCCATTTTTTCTTCCTTTCTTCCTCTCTTTTTCTTTTAAAGCGCATCTCTGAAAGAGAAAATTAAATATATTGGACCTGAAGCCAAAAGAACTGGGTCCCCAAATAAGCTTTGACACTTTCTAGCAGTGTGAACTTGTGTTATAAGAAACTTTCTCAAACTCTCTGTAGGCACAACAACAAAAGTTCCATTATAAGTCACTAAGTTATGCTTGGTCTCAAAGAAAAAAACTAGGAGTAATGAATGGAAACTTCCAAAGGGAAGAATTCATTTTGATATGTTTTAGTTTTATTGTTTGTACTTAATTTTCAAAGAAGACAGTGATAATAATTGATTGACTTGAGCGTAAATTAGATATGTGAAGTAGAGTTGTGCAAAGTCATCAGTCTCTTTCTTCCAAAATTTTTGAAGTTCAGTGGCAAGGCAAAAGTCAAGATGGCAAGCAGTGGCAAAGTATGAAGTGGATGATCTTGGCCTTTTCAGTTTCTGACCAAGCTCTAAGCACTCTTCAGTGTTTGCTTCAGGTTTCTTTATGGCCAGTGGAACAGATTATTCTCTATCTATTTTGCCAGAGAAAGTCTTCACATACTTGGGATAGATATCCCCCTAACTCACTGATCCATTGAGGCTTGTTGGTTACCCTCGACTTAGTTTGTCATATATAAGTAGCAATTTATCAGAAAGTATAGTTATCTAAAAAATGGAATGGGCTATGTTATCAGGTAGTGAGTTCCCCATCACCAGCAGGTGAATCTAGATAGCTCTTCTTGTATTTTGTAAAGATGATTACTGTTCAGGTAAGTTCGGGGCTAATTGATATTGTTAAGTCATTTCAATTATATTTGACTCTCTGTGATACCATTTAGGGTTTTCTTGACAAAGATACTGAAGCAGTTTGCCTTTTTCCTTCCCCTGCTCATTTTACAGATGAGAAAACTGAGGCAAATTGGGTTAAGTAACTTGCTCACAGGGTTATTAGTAAGTGTCTGAAGCCAGATCTAAACTCACGAAGATGAGCCTTCACTATGGCGCTATCTAGTGCCCCAAGACTAATTAATAGTCCTTTGAGATTCTTTTTTTTTTTTTTCCCCCCCTGAGGCTGGGGTTAAGTGACTTGCCCAGGGTCACACAGCTAGGTGTTAAGTGTCTGAGTCTGGATTTGAACTCGGGTCCTCCTGAAGTCAGGGCTGGTGCTCTATCCACTGCGCCACCTAGCTGCCCCTGAGATAAACAAAGCACCTATATCCCAAGATTGTGTGTCTGATTAAATAATTTTTATATATTGCTTTGTACAGTAGCAACACATAGGAGGTACTTAATACTTGTTTCTTTTTGTTCCAGCTAGACTTGGGATTAAATTACAGATCATTTTCTACTACAACATACTGCCTCTGAGTGCTTCTAGATGTATGATAGGATTTTTTTCTTTTTTTTGTTGGTAAGGCAATTGGGGTTAAGTGACTTGCCCAAGATCACACATATAGTAAGTGTTAAGTGTTAAGATTTGAACTGAGATCTTCCAAATTTGAGGACTGGTGATCTATTCATTACATCATCTAGTTATCCCTTAGTAGTTTCTTAAAAGAGAAGCATAGCCTATTCTTAATGGATATTAACAAAATCCAAAGTAGTAAGTGACTTATCTATATGAAAATATTGGTGTTCATTATTTCCATTTGATTATTGATGAATCTTGTCGAAAAAAAAAAAAAAGAACAGTAGATGCCCAAAGGGCTATAAAACCCTACATACCTTTTGATCCAGCAGTGTCTCTACTGGGTCTGTATCCCAAAGAGATCATAAAAAAGGGAAAGAACCCATATATGCAAAAATGTTTGTGTCAGCCCTTTTTGTAGTGGCAAGAAACTGGAAATTTAGGGAATGCCCATCAGTTGGAGAATAAGTTATGGTATATGAATGTTATGGAATATTTTTCTGTATGAAATGAGCAGCAGGATAAGTGAAATGAACAGAACCAGTAAATCATTGCACACACAACGGCAAGATTATACCATAAGCTCTGATGGATGTGGCTTTTTTCAGTAACTAGGTGATTCAGGCCAGTTCCAATAGATTTGTGATAAAGAGAGTTATGTATACCGAGAGAGAGGACTATGAGGACTAAATGTAGATCACAACATAGAATTTGCACCTTTTTCATTGTTGTTTGCTTGCTTTTTCTCTCCTTTTCTTTTTGACCTGATTTTTCTTGTGCAGCATGAAAAATGTGAAAATATGTGTAGAAGAATTGCATGTGTTTAACATATATTGGATTACTTGCTGTCTGGGGGGAAGGGAAGGAGAAAGATTTGGAACACAAGGTTTTGCAAGGGTGAATATTGAAAACTATTTTTGCATGTATTTTGGAAATAAAAAGCTATTGTTAAAAAAAGGTAAAAAGAACAGTAGACTGGGATTTGGGGAGTTTGGGTTCATGTCTGATTCAACAGTACTTGGGCCCACTTTCCCCACTTATAAAATAAAGTTCATAGATTCATAAATTCTTAGGGCTAAAAGCAATCTTATTTTAAAAATTAGGAAACCAAGGTCTTGGAAGAAACTTGCTCAGGATGACATTGTTAGTGAGTACCAGATTCCATCTGGGGTGTGAATAGCATAAGCCTTCCGACCTCAAGTCCAGGAAATTTGACTAGTTGATCCCCAAAGTCTCTTTAAAACTTTAAAAATTCTATGACCTATTTCTCCTTATGGAGACAACTGGTTTTGTCCACATCTGCATGAAGCATATCTCAGATAGTTTTTATTTTGGAGAATATTGTTAAATATATAATACTTTTGATAGTTAACAAAACATACGTCCAGGGTTATTACTTAAGTTCTTTGCATTTTGCTCGATGTACCATGAAATTTTGAAACTTATTTTAGTGCAGATTAAAGACTGTACATAATTAAATTTATTTAATGTAAATTTACTTACATTACTCCATGTAATATACTAAGTAGTGTATTTGCAAAATAAGCAAAAGTTGCCTATTCCACCAATGGAGTAACTTCAGAGTATACCAAACATTGAACTGAGAAAGAACTGAATGAGAACAGTGGATTTTATTGAAGGGAAGCTGACATGTTGAATCTCGTGCCTCTTCCTGTACTGTAGCCAACTTAAACATTTAATGTGCAGCAGTTTTTCACAGCAAAGAATACTGTGTTGTGAGCCAAAAAAGAAAAAAAGGTTTAAGAAAAAATTGACTCTGGATGTTTGCTAAGTGAACTTCAGTGGCCATTCATGCATGTCTTTGTTTTGCTAGTTAATGCTCTCTCACCCAGATGGTTAGATTTGAGATGATGCTTTGTGGAAAACACATGTAAACTGATGCAGATCTAGAGATTCTTCCACTCGTGAACATTAGGATTTTTCACCAGCACAATGTCTATTCTGTTCTCCACTCTTCTCTTGTTATATCCATAGAAGGAAGGATACACAGGTTTTCAACTTGTCTCTTAACCTGTTATTTCTGGAGATAGTGTTGTTACTATTCAGTTGTTGCAGTTGACCCCATTTGGGCTTTTCTCAGCAAAGATAATGGAGTGGTTGGCCATTTCCAAAATCAAATTCAGTTAATAAAGTATTAGGCAAGAGTGGTAAGATAGGCTGTGTCATCAAAATCATGTGTTAACTTCCTTTTACTTAAGCTTCTTGGAATGCTCATTTATCTTAATCCTATTCTCATGTTTTTAGCATTTATCTAAATATTTCTTAATTGTTAGACTTCATTGAAGAAAAAATGTATTTTGCAGCTCTTGTAAAGAATGAATCATTTTTTATTTATAAATCTGTTTCTTGTAATGATTATTTGGTAGAGAGATTGGTTTATGGGTTAGATCAGGCATGGAAAGTTTATAGACTTACTTAAGCACGTGCATCTCTTAAATATGTTTTTGTTTTTTTGTTTTTTGTTTTTTGCTAAGGCAATTGGGGTTAAATGATTTGCTCAGGGTCACACAGCTAGGAAGTGTTGTGTCTGAGATCAGATTTGAACTCTGGTCCTCCTGATTCCAGGGCTGGTGCTCTAACCACTGCACCACCTAGCTGCCCCTTAAATATATCTTTCAAATAAACATTTTAACTTTTAACATGTTTCCCTCTTTTCCCTTATAAGCTTTTTTTGGGGGGGGTTATTTTTTACATTTAGTAGTATTTTATTTTTTCCAGTTATACATAAAGAAAGTTTTCAACATTTATTTTTGTAAGATTTTGACTTTCAGAGTATTTTTATTAATGTCAACTAAATATATACTTATGCAATGATTACACATACGGACACAAACACATATGTGAGGAAGCCTGAATGTGATAAAATTATGAATTACCAAATACATATAGTATTTGATTTAACAGCCAGGGAAACATCTTTCCATATAGTGATCATTAGGGAAAAAATTAATCAGCAAAAATAAATACTTGTTCAATCTATATCTTGTTCAAGACATGGTATTGTAAATGACTTAAATAAACAAAATAACAAAATCACAATTACTACCCTCAAATGATTTTATCTTTATGAAAGATATATGATATATGTGCATGAAATATTAATGATGAATAATATTTAGTGGTACAAATCAAGTTCCAAATCAGTGGTGCTTAAGTTAATTGCTTTGTCAGAGCCAGGAAGGATCATTGCTTTATCAAAGAGAGACGTTAAACTTTGAAGGAGAAATGGCATTTTCTTGGGCAGAAGGGAAGAGACAATTTCCAAGAGGAAATAGCAAAGGAATTGAGGCAGGTGCATATGGAAGACAGTGAAGGAAGTCTTGTTAAGAAGCTTTTAAATATTAGTAGCTTCAGGTTTGTTTTTTTTTAATTATTTTTTTATTAATTTTTATAATTATAACATTTTCTTTGACAGTACATATGCATAGGTAGATTTTTTTTTTTTTTTTACAACATTATCCCTTGTACTCTCTTCTGTTTCGAGTTTTTCCCCTCCTTCCCTCCACCCCGTCCCCTAGATGGCAGGCATTCCCATACATATTAAATATCTTATAGTATATCCTAGGTACAATATATATGTGCAGAACCGAATTTTGTTGTTGTTGTTGTTGCAAAGGAAGGATTGTATTCACAAGATAAAAATAATCTGGAAAGAGAAACAAAACAAAACAAACAAACAAACAAAAAAACAATGCTCACAGTTTCCACTCATTTCCCAGTGTTCCTTTTCTGGATGTAGCTGATTCTGTCCATCATTGATCAATTGGAATTGGATTAGCTCTTCTCTATGTTGAAGATATCCACTTCCACCAGAATACATCCTCATACAGTATCATTGTTGAAGTGTATAATGATCCCCTAGTTCTGCTCGTTTCACTCAGC
This sequence comes from Sminthopsis crassicaudata, assembly GCF_048593235.1. NCBI lineage: Eukaryota > Metazoa > Chordata > Mammalia > Dasyuromorphia > Dasyuridae > Sminthopsis > Sminthopsis crassicaudata. The sequence goes on from NC_133618.1 coordinate 281,504,845, forward strand.
ATCAGTTGATGTAAGTCTCTCCAAGCCTCTCTGTATTCCTCCTGTTGGTCATTTCTTACAGAACAATAATATTCCATAACATTCATATACCATAATTTACCCAACCATTCTCCAATTGATGGACATCCATTCATCTTCCAGTTTCTGGCCACTACAAGGAGTACTGCCACAAACATTTTGGCACATACAGGTCCCTTTCCCTTCTTTAGCATTTCCTTGGGTTCAGGTTTGGTTTTTAATGGTGATTTTAAAAAAATGTTTCAATCTGTGATTTCAAAGTGGAGCCATCCCTCCCTTTCCCCAGAAACTTCTTCTATTAATGTAACATAACAAATTTTCTACAATTTACAGTTTGAGAGAGTTATATGTGAGTTAGGCAGCATACTGGATAGAGTGTTGGACCTGGAGTCTAGGAGACCTCAGATATAAGGAGGGACCCTCAGCTAACTTAACTTTGCCTCAGTTTCCTCAAATGTAAAGAAGTGATAATAACAGTACCTACTTTGGAAAGTTGTTGTGAGGATCAAATGAGATAATATTTGTAAAGCTCTTAACACAGTTCCTAGAACATAGTAAGCTTTAAATAAATGGCTATTATCATTTTATTTTTGTTTGGGGTATTGAGAAGTGAGTAATTTGCTCAGGATGAGTCAGCTGTTATGTATCAAAAATAAGATTTAATGCTAAGTTTTCCTATCTCTCTGTCCAGCGCAATGCCCAATACCACTTCTCAGAGGTGCTTATGATAATGGAAATAAAAAAGAAAGGATGATTCAAGAGACTGAAAGAAAAATGTATAGAATTTATTTTTAATGGGATCTCAAAGGGAACAAAAGTCAGATCAAACTTCAAAATTTGAATCCTAGTGAATGGAACAACAATGAAATCAATGACAGAAACATGAATGCTAATAAGGTGATCTAGTTCAGAGGGAAAATTAGTTTTCATATCAATTGATTTGGTAGTGTTACATTAAAATTATTTCATATAAGTGTTTTTCCTTTATTTTTTTTAACCTCATTTTCATTTCTTTGACTTCTCCTTTATTCTTTTTCTGTCTCTCTAGAACCCAGCCTTATAATAAATAATTATGGTCAAGCTGAGACTGTTTGAACTTAAGTCTTCTTGATTCTATATCCAGCGATCTATCCACTATCCTACAGTCTGTTCCTCTAGATTTACTTTGTCTTCAAGGAAGGGAAGCAAATAGAGGAGTAGAATAGAAAAGAGACTACGTGAAAAGATGGAGAAATGATTGGAGAAGAAGGAGGAGAGTTGAGTTCAGTGTTTTGGTAGCCTAAAGAGAATAGCCTTTCCAGAAGATGAACAAAGGGGTGTGTCTAAAGGTACACAGAAAGATGGAAGACTGAAAATGTCTTTGGATTTTGGTGGTAAGGAACTGACAAGTGTGAGAGCAATTTCAATAGAATGATGGGGAATTAAGGTAGCTTATAAATGAATTTATTGTGTAGTACTTAGTATAGAATACTTTTGGAAAAATTATTATAATTAATGTGTGGCGTGTGGAGTTCAGAAGGAAGGTTAGATCATCAATAGCATTTTATTTTAAAAAATAAATTTGTCACTGGCTTAATTTCATTTTTCTCAGTGAGCCACTAGTCTTCTTTATATTGGCTTTTCTCATAACAGTTGAAATATATAGATAGTTAATTGTAATGTCCTTGAAGAGTAGTTTCACTCAGTCATAGTGCTCTCATTTTAGAAAAATAATGTATTACATAATCTTACATAAATGAACTTTCTATATTAGATTGGGACAGGGACTGTTTTTCTTTCTAATTTTATTCCCATTGCTTAGCACAATGCCCAGCACATAGCAGGCCCTTCATAAATATCTATTGGATTATATTGGTTGGTAGGACAAGAACAAAGTTGGTAGCTCTCCCCTTGTTCTGGATATTTTGCTTATATTAATTCAACCTAAGAATATGTCATTTGGTCCAGAACTATATTTGGATAGTTATCAGTGATGATGCATCTTAATGTGAATGATATTTTTGTTTCTAATATTAATACTCCTGTGGATTAAATTTTGAATTAACAATAATTGAATTTGAAATAATAAGAATAATGATAAATTTTAAAATTTTCCTCAGTATCCTGAGTTGTATTTGGTATGGTGTTTGGAATCATAACCTGTGTAATGGGAGGAGAAACTCTCCAATGAAGTCACCATCTTCTTAAGCAGCAAAACTTCTTAGAAGAACCTGGAGTCTCATCACAGAGATTGCCATCACTGTTGGGATATATGCTTTCCTTGGAATGAAAAATGATCACATTTGTGAGCAATACATTGATTACAGAACAGCTGGGCCAAATGTTGTTTTGAGTACAGCTGTGGCCCTTAGGACTTTCTCTGGAAATCTCTGGAATATTTGCCTCTCACTACCAAGTGTACATTGTTATTTTTTTTTAAATAGTATGTAGAAAAACCCCACATATATGAACAGATAAATTATTTAATGCCTGCCTGACTTTAGTTTTAAAACACTCACTGTAGCATTATTCAGATAGTGAGGTTCCATAGTCTCACATGATATGATTTAATATACATTTTCCCTTTTAAAAAATTCTCTACTTAAGAAATACTAGTTTAAATCTAAATTCCATATGTATAACAAAATAGAGGCATGTACATAAAAATTTTGAATTTCTATTATGTTCAGCTTGCTTTTCTTTTCAAGTATATACTGTATTCAGCATGTAAATTTCAAAGCTATCCTGCTTGCCTGTGATTACTTCTGGAAATCTTTCTGAATATACATCTAAAAGCATATTTAATTGATTCCCTCCCTTTTCCCCTTCCCTCCTTTTCCTTCCTCCCTCCCTCCTCCCTTTTCTTCCCTCCTCCCTTCCTCTCTTCTCTCCTTCTCTTCCTCCCTTTCTTCCTTCCCCTTCATTCTTCCTACCCATCCGTTTCCCCTTTTCCCTTCCTCTTATTTTCCTCTTTTGGGAATCTTATCCCTAACTCTTGTAAGAAATTTGGATTACCAAGCAAAAAATTAATTTCCACAGTAGCTTTGTTTGATGATATATGTTCCTCTCTACAGCTTGAGTGCATTACCTTTATAGGTAATGTGATTATTGATTATTGGTCTTCTGGAAACTTGATTCGTCATTACATTGATTAGAGTTTTTAAGTCTTTCAGAGTTGTCTTTGCAGTTTTGTTATTCTATTATTTGTTCTCTCTCTGCTCATGTATAAGATCTTGCAAATCTTCCAAGGTTTCTCTGAAACCATTCCCATTATCGTTCCTTACAACACAAGCATAATCCATTATGTTCATATATCATAATTTGTTCAACTATTCCCAAATTTATGTGCATACCATTAGATTTCAGCTCTTTCCTGCAACAAAAGAACATTTAACATGTGCTTTGTATTAATAATTATATTTCACTAATGAAGTGCATCACTACTGTGCTTTTCTCAACTATTTTTTAGAATGTAGTTTTCTCACAGAAAAGAAAAAGTATATAGTGAAAAAATATCAACAATACATTTGAGTCGTAGAGTTGAATGAATCTAACTTATGGAATTCCTATTACATTTACTCTCCAACTCCTTTCCCTCTATTCTGGGCCTCAGTTTCCGCCTGTGTAAAGTAGTAGTCTTGGACTACTTAATTTTAAAGTTCTTCCCAGCTCTAAAATTACATGTTTTTCTTCCTTTAAATAATTGGAATGAAGAGGATTTTTATTAGAGTTAGATGATTCACATTAGTAAATCTGCCCTGTGTTATGTTTAACTATTACTGTTTGTTTCTAAGTAATTTTATGAGGATGGAGAGAGCATTTAATTGAAAAAATAGCATTTAGTCTCCTAAACTGTAAAAATGGTAGCATTTTGAGTTCTTCTGGTGTGGACATGACCTAATTCTTATAGGCAATCTAGTAAATCACAGATTTCCTAAATGAGAAGATTTGACAATGTGAATAATTTAATTCTATCAAGACAAACTCTAGCTTTCAATGTCTTCTTGGCAGACGGAGGCACATTAAGCCATGTTTCAATAAACATTCTCCCAATGTGTGTGAGAAACAATTTGTAGTACACTATATCCATGTATTGGCTTTATGGCTACTGATTTTAAACAAATTTCAGATTAGCCTTATTGTCTAATCATATGTTTGGGAGGATGGGCTATTTATGAGATTTTAGCTTTCCAGATGCTCAGACAATGTGCTTTAAACACTGTATTCATAAATCATCCCCCAAATGCAGCAGATTAGCTTTTTTAAACCTTTCAATTCAGAACAAATGTTAGAAAAAGGAACACTTGCAGAGCTGTGTAGTCTCAATTAGCTCATTAAAATATATTTATAAATGAAATAGACAGAGGAGCAAATGTCTGCACAAAATATTGCTACTTCATTATTTTTTTTATTATTACAAAAGTGCTTTCTGTGAAATCTGTCAGCCTAGAGGAATATCTGAATCAGTTGTCTTTCTTTTTGTGTTTTGTTTATTTTCACTGATATGCAAACTCAAGTTATAAAAGAAATATTTTATCAGTAAATATAAACTTCACTAAATCAAAAAAAGCTGCACGTGATTGAGAACAACATCTGGTTCCAAGAATTCATAATACTAGGGGTTTAGTGGGATAATTTATCTACTGGATTGAAACAAGGATTTAGTGTTCTAAATAGAATGTTTCTGTCATGATGAAGACATCATGTGAAAATGGGACCCTACACTCAAGGTAGATTTTTTGGTAGCAACTTTCTTATGCTTAACCTTATATGTTACTAGAGGAAAGGCAGCAGAGGAGCTAGAGATAATATACTGCTTTTTGAACAATGCAATACAGAGAAAGTTTTTGTTAAAAGCAGAAATCCATATTCTAAATGCTTGCTATTCAATAAGCATCTACTGGAATGTCATTATACTACTCTGGAGATTAAATATAGATATTTAAATCTTGTATAAGAGAGCTTTACTTATATGGTCCCACTCTATGGTCTCCCCGGGAAAGCAGTGTCATAAAATTCCTGTGGCTTTGTGAATGGCTTCATCTCAACTCAGTTGAATTTCATGTACTTTGAACATTCTTGTTCTTACCTGTGCTTTTCTTAAGTATCCATTTCTTTAATCAAATCCAGGATTTAGAGTAAAGAATGAAGAAAATGCCATCTTTTATTGTTAATCATAATTCATAAGACAGGAATAGGGAGCCAAGACAATTTATTGATTCTGAGCATTATTTCAAATCTGTCTCTGGTATTTATATCCTGTGTGCCATTGGCAGGTCACTTAGTCTTCCTGAACCTCATCTACCTTATATGTAATTTGAGAAAATTTCATGAACCTTTCCAGACTTCAATTTACATACATACATACATACATACATATATATGTATATGTATATATATGTGTATATATTTATTCATTCCATGTTTATAATATGTTCATGTGCATACATGTATATTTACATACATTACTGTATATCTAGATTAAAATATGGAGGTAGTCTAGGTAATATATACTGGCCATCAGTGTTCCATAGTGCTCTGTTTGGAATATTTTTTTCTATGTATGCTATTTCTCTTGCTGATCTCATTGTGGATTCAGTTTTCATCCCTATGCTACTGATTCTCAGATCTATTTATCCAGATTTAATGTTCCTCCTGACCTCCATTCTTCATTTATCCAGTTACTTTTGGACATCTTAAACCATTTGTCCCATAGGCCTCTAAAGTCAACATTTCAAAACTGAACTCTTTCCCTCAAAACTCTCTCTTTTTCCCAACTTCCTTATTATTGTTGAAGATACCATCATCCGTCCAGTCATCCAGCTTACTACCTAGGTGTCAATCTTGATTCCTTACTCTTTCTCATCTCACACATGTCAGTTGTATTATCAGATCTTTTTTATTTTACATTAATAACATCTCTCATATATGCCCTTCTTTTTTTGCTACCATTCTAATGTAGGTTGTCATCATTCTTCACGCAGATTATTGCAATTAATTTGCTGGCTAATATTCCTACCACATCTCTCTCCTCCTGGCTACAAGTCTCTCTTTGCATCCATCCTCCGTTTAGATGTCAAGGAGTTCTTCAAAGTTGACCATATTAATAATTCTAACTCAATTCTAGTATCCCTTATCACTTCCAAGATGAAACATAAATATCTTTGCTTGCCATTCAAAGCTCTTTATAATCTGTTTTCCATATTTCCAGGATTTTATACTTTATTCACCTCTACATCCTTAGTAATCCATTAACACTGAATTCCTTTTTGTTCTTCCACTAGACCCTCTGCTATCTATCCTTCGTTAGCTCTCCTTTCTGGCTTCCTTGGGCTTGCTTTATTTCATTTTCTTCCCAGTTCCCTTTAATGCTCTTGTCTTTCCTCTATTGATTTTACAATTTATCTAGTATATATATCTTTTTTGTATGCAATTGTTTGCTTGTTGTCTCCTCCATTAGGAGAATAGGAGCTATCTTTTGTCTTACTTTATATCCCCGATATTTAGTACAGTCCTTGTCACTTAGGAGGCATTTAATAAATGTTTTTTGACTGACTATGCAAATAAGTTAATAATGCAAAATAAATAATTTATCTTAATGTAATTTTAAATCACTGAGTTTTATAACCATCACTTTAAATAACGGCTATTTGAATTATGTACAGTCCCTTGTTCAAACATAGATGCATGTATGCAAAGTTGGGTTAAATGTAACAAAGGGGGGAGGGCAGCTAGATAGTGTACAGTGGGTAAAGCACCGGCCCTAAATTCAGGAGGACCTGAGTTAACCTCAGATAACCTGTTACCTACTAATGATTACCCACTAAGCTGTGTATGCTGTTTATTTGGGCAGTGGCCCTCAGTACTTTATATTAGTTGTTTTTTTCTTGGCTGTTGAAGTACTGATCGGATGATTAACTGCTCATCTCAGAATTTTAACTGCTCTAATCTTTAACATTCATCAGTATTCTTGTGCAGTTATCAGGCTTCTACAATTATATAGCAAATACTCCATTTATTAATATCAATAGTGCATCTAGCTGAATAGCAGAACAACTGGGATCCATTATGGCAGAATGCAACTAGAAGATTAAGTATTATAACAGAAATGACTAAAATCCAATCATGCTATTGACAAGACTGAATTTAAGGCTTTTCCATAATCAATATAAATAACCTTTTGCAAGATAACTTTTCTTTTACTTTCCTGTTAAACCAAAATGACCTAATATAATTATTTTTGACATCTATTTTCTACATACTGTGTTAAGTCCAAAATCTATGACAAAATCTTTGTAAGTTCATTTTTAAAACAAATTGCATCTATATTTTGAAAAGTCATTCTTGAAAGTAATCATTATAAAATTCTCCTCAAAATAAATGTGATTATTTAATAGATTACACTTTTTGAAATTATTTCTTTTTCAAAGAATATGTGGGAGGTTGTAAGGCATAAGAAGACTGGAAAAGGGTGAGGGGCAAGTTATAAAGAGCTTTAAAAGCCAAACAGAGGATTCTATATTTGATCCCAGAGGTGACAGGTAACGCCTAAAGTTTATTGTGTGGGGATTTGGATTCTGTCATGGTCAGACCTACATTTTATGAATATTGCTCTAACAGCTGAGTAAAATAATTGATTGTAATGGTTAGTGACTTGAGGCAGGGGCATTAACCAGCAGGGCATAGCAAAAGTACAGCCATGAGGTGATGAGGAATTATACCAGGATTATTATAATGTCAAAGGAGAAAAGGGAGCACAAGCAAAAATTGGTACAAAGATAAAATCTCTGTGACTTAGCAATAGATCTGATAGGGGCACAGGAGGGAGGAGGAGGAAGCAGGAGCTAGACTATACTTTTAATTTTAATGGAGACAAACTTCATTTGGAAATTCTCATTTTCAAAGATGAAATTGACTATAGATAATCTAAATATGTCATATAAGATAGTTCTGCCTAAGGTCCTTTACCTCAAAGGACCACCTGCAGAAGGGAAGACAGAGGTTAATTTCTTTCCTATTTAATTTTCTTTTTGGTTTATTCAAAGAGTATTGCCACCATGGATGCCAGCTGGAATGTGCTAATATCTCATCATCATTATTTCCAAATATTGGAGTGTTTACAAATTACTCAACCATCTGAGGCTTACAGAATTTGGAAAAGATAAGTCCTGTGCTTAAGCATTTATCAACTCTTTGAAAATAACTTTTCATTCTTATCAAGTGAGATGAGATCACACAAAGAGATTGCACCTGATAGGATCTAGGTAGGAGTAATTTTGCTCCTGCGTATTAAATTTCCTGCAGATGACTTCAGAGAATAGGTTTTGATGCTGGTCCTAAATTGTAGGAGCCAGGAGGTTCATTATGCATGTACTTTCTAGCCCTGCACAGAGCTCTTAATAAAGTGAAGGTAAAACCATCTCCATCAAAAGCACTTGAATACATTTGCTTTTGGAAATGTGTGTAGTATGAATACCACTTAGATGACCAGAACAAAAATTAATATTGAATATAAATTCACTTTTGATATGTCATTTTTTGGTGAAAAAATCACAGAATCTAAGAGTTGGAATATCAGAAGTCATATCCTACTTGGAGTTTCAAAGAGAACTTAGATATTATCTCACCCAACTTTCTTATTTTATGAATGAGACTATTGAAACATGAACCTAAGTGAATTACAGATTAAAATTAGGAAAATCATAATCCTAACCTAGATTTTAGGCATCTTTATTCCATGTTCTTTCCCCTACAAACTGCTTCTACCTAAGTAATTTTTGATCTGAATCTCCTCTAAAGCATCTCCAACAAATAGTCATATATCTTCAACATAAAAACTGCGGGTGATAGGGAACTCACATTCTCCTTAGATTATATAGATACTACATAAAAATTAGGAATCAGGCTTTGGAGTGAGTAAAAGGGAGTTTTAAAAGGACATTTATTTTCAAGTTTGTATTGAATGTGCATAGCAATTTTTAAATTATAATTTACCATTTACCTTTCATAAATGGAAAATTTCAAAAGTTTGTTTTGGAAACTTGGACAAAAACACTATTTAGCTTCATTTGCTACCAACTCAGTTTGATCCTTGTAGGCTTTGGCAGAAGGCAGTAAGTATGACAGAGGGCTGTTTCTCTGAAACAGAATGAAAGAACATTTGGGTCCTTTTATTTCAGTGTAAGAACTTTCCAAACACAGAATTGTTCTACTCTCCCTGTGGCTGATAACTTGCTTTAAATTCACAGAAACTGATTAAATAAGAACTTGAGAGCCTCAAGTACCACATTCCAACTGTGCACATTCTGATTACACTAAAGTACATGCAGTGTGTACTGTCCGAGGAATACATCAGCTCATGAAGAAAGAACTGCAGGAACTTTTGAAGTCTGACTTCAGAATTCTCCAATGAAATACTATGTAAGCTGAAATAAGCATTGGAAAATATACATGTTTTTGTTTCATCCAGTTAAGAATTGACTCTTCCCTGTGATTTAATAGGCAGCTTTTCTTTGTTAATAGTGAACCTGATTGGTGTTATAAATAAAGCACATGAAAATCATTCAAATTATGAACTAGAAGTATTGTTCTTTTCTTTTACCCTACCCTTTCTAATTGTCTAAGATGTCCTTTATCACTTTTATAAACATAATCCTACTCCATTTCAGCAGTAGATTTATATAAATGGTCAAGAATGTGTTCTTTAGGAAAAAATTTACTAATAATTTAATTTTTGATGGTTAAAGCCATGGATCTAGTTAATTTTGATTTGATCTCTTTTGTTTGATCTCTTAGAGGTATCTAGCCTCAAGCCCATATTATTAATTATATTATTCATTATAATAAATTGACTTTAACCTACATAAGTTTGGGCAGTTACGTGGGACAGTATATGAGCCTGAAGTTAGGAAGACTCACTATCATGAGTTCAAATCTGGAGTCAGACACTTAGTAGCTATGTGACCTTAAGCAAGTCATCTTACCCTGTTTATTTTAGTTTCCTCATCTGTAAAAAGCTGAAGAAGGGAAATGGAAAACTGTAACCTAGATTAATCTAGGTTCTGAATTCACATTTCAACAAGCATTGTTGAATGGTTTTAAAGAGAATGGGTGCAAGTTTATTACTGCTCAGAATCTTGATTTAAATAAAACATAAAGGAAGAGGAAACTTGTAGCATAAAAATAATACACAATTAACAAACACAGTTGCCACTATAACAAACAAACAGAAAAACATACAGCATAGATCATCATCACTCCAAGGAAGCACCAACATCTGGATGGCTGGGAGGACTCATGGTCACAGCTATTCAAAGTCTTGAGTAAGAGCCATTGCTAGGCGAGCTGTACAAAACTTCCTAAACAGAATCTTCCAAGTCCCTTTCCACTATGGGGTTTTTATAGGCTAAGAACATAGAAGGCACTACACTAAGTATTCTCATTTGATATTCATGACTCTTGAGACATAGAAGCTTCCCAAGCACAGGATTCTCCATCACAAGAGGCCCCACCAGGGAGAATATTTATTCATTCCTTCAGGGACTGTATTTATTCAAGGAACTGGCTAGGTTTCCAGAATAAGCACAGGCCTACAATAAAGGATATTCATTGATTAATGCACAAGAAAGGATGGCCTTCCACCTTCTTTGTACTTTTCTGGTATTCCATCACATAATTGCAAGAAATTTCAAGTTCTCATGTTCTCAGCAAAAGCATTACACCAAAAGCATGACCAAAACTCATAAGATTCCTTATTCACTAGGATTTCTTACATAAACCACTCCAGTATCTTTGACAAGGAAACTCTAAATGGGGAGTTAAGTGACTTGCCCAGGGTCACACAAAGGATGTGTTAAAAGTCTCTGAGGCTGTATTTGAACTCAGGACCTTCCTGATTCCAAGGACAGTGTTCTATCCACTGTGGCATTTAGCTATCCCAATAGTCATTAAATTAAATTAAAATAAAATAAAATAATCTGATGTGTAAGTTTATAATTTTTTAAACTTTGTCAATAATTTTTATATATTTATGTTTCATATTGTTTCATATTGGTTTGTGGTCATCTATGTTATGTGACCCAGTCAAGGTGGATAAGGACAATTAAGTTTTTATCTCCCCAGTTATAAGCAGAGTACTATGCTTATAGTAGGTATTTACTAAAGCTTTGTAGCTTTGCATTGACAATACTCATACAGAAATTCTGGTAAAGAATTTGATATAAGTACTATATAAAAATGAAATCTTGCTTTTCTGTTTTTAACTTTGCATTGTTTCATAAATATTTTCCCAGATTTCTCAGCATTCCTCATATTTATCATTTTTAATTGCATGATGGTTTTATCATATTTATACATCTTAAGTATATCAATGCATTATTCATCAAAATTAATGAATTTAATATAATTTAAATGTAAATAGTTACTAAGCAAATTCAGTTGCTATACTGGTATTGAATATGAAATTTCTAATAAAACATTTAAACCTGAAGGTAACATGCTAGCTTTAAAGCTAAGAAAAGCTGGATTCGTACCCTTACCTCTAATACCTACCTGGCTATGTAAGCTTGTGACAAGTCCCAGGAATATTTGCAGCTTTTGAAGTATTTCTGTAATTGTTTGTAAGTTGCAGAAATGGTGCTGCTTAGCCTTGAAAGAAGCAGAAGAGATTAAGGAGTTGAGTTGAGGGAGTTTTCTGTACCTTGGAATGCCCTATACTAGTTCTTATCCCTTAATTTAATTTTTTTATAGGTGAAACTTGCTGAAAATGAAAAAAATTGGTTAATTTTATTTTTTATTAGAAACATGCTGCTATATTTTAATAAAATGTCCAGTTTTGCATGCCAGGGGATTGAACCAAATTATGGGAATATTTTTGAAATCGCCACAATTATCCTAGAATGTTCTTCCAGGTGGTTGGACATTTCCTACCTTCAGTAACAGGATACTTTTTAATTATACACAAACAAAATTGAGAGTTCCATACTTAGAATAACATATTTTAATATTGTTGATAAAATGACAGATATTATATATGTGTGTTGGCTAAAACATTAGCTATTGGTAAATCCAATCAATGATTGCTTTCTTCCTCTAGATTTTACACATCTTGGTATGAGAACTTATTTATGAACAGTTCTGTTTTTCTTCCAGAAGGTTCATCATAAGGTCATCTTTTTTATTGTTTAGATTGAAGCATTAAGATAATTATTGGTATGGATTAATGTGTTTGTCAAATACCAAAGGCATGTTGGAATTGAATCTTTTTCTTCATTGACTACAAAAGGCATAAAGAAAATTAACTCACAAAATGAATTAGAAGAACAATATTGCTGAATACAGAGAAGTAGTAGCATGGGACAGTAAAAAAAAAAAGTCCCATCAGTTTTGCATTAGAGCAATAAAATTCAAATTCTTTTATTCTTTTTCATTTATTCCCTGTGTGACCCAGGGGAAGGTCATACCTTCCTGGGGATTGTTCCATCATCTATAAGAGTTTAGACTAGCTGATCTGTAATATCCCTTGTAGTTAGGTCTGTGATCCTGTGATGAAAAGGTGACCTGATACAGAGTCCTGAGTTAGGAATTAGAGAAGCAGAGTTCAACTTGTAGCAGTTAGTCATTACCTGTGTAACTTAAGCAAGTCACTTTCTCTGGTTCTCATTTGTAAAGGCAGCTAGACTAAAAAACCTCTAAATTCTCTTGCATATCTTAATTGATGATTCTATAATCAAATGCAGATTATTCTAGGAAATAGTAGCCTACTTTAGAGATTCTATTTAATACCAACATCATTGTTGGTTGAAGCACTTAACTTTGATGCTCTGCCAATTCTCTTCAAATGCAAGAAATACTTTCAGCTAGATGATTGTATGCCATTTATTCAAATGATTACTTACACTAGTGATTTGAGAGGCTGAAAATGCTGGCGATCTAGACCTCAAATTCATCTTAAAAGTATTTTTAAGTAGAGGTAGAAAGATTAGATGTACTGAGTTAGTTGTGAAAGCTGGTTACTCTCCGGAATTCTGATTATAGGTATCATCATTTCAGTAAAGAGGGTAGATGATTGCATCACACTGGTAATAACTGTAGGTGGTGGAGTCAAAGTGTTTAAAAGGCTGCTCTTACTGTGAGCTTCTATCTTGTTGAGGGCTTGATTTTTTTAATAAAAATATTTTGGATTTTGTTAATTTCTTCAAAGAAGGCATGCATTTAGTTATAGTTTGTCAGCTATTTGTGTATCTATACTCCTATTCTCTATATACAGAGATATAGATATTTCAAAACATAACCTTATCCTTATTTGTATCTAGTTAGAGCATGAACACTAAAAATCTTTCACATTAAGCTTATAATACTTAGGATGTAATGAGCTTATTAGTATTTGTTTCCTTTTTAGAGTAAGCCTTGGTTAATATTATAGTTTATTATATCAAGTTAAAATGGAATGAAAATTTAACAATGTTGACTAAGAAATTAATATGTATTATTTTGTTTGCTCTTCTTCACCTCTCCCTCTTGGATCCCCTTGACTGTGTAAGTGCAAACTTCTTGAAGAATGCCTTCATAATTCTCCATTTTTTTTTTTTTTTAGTGTTGCTCACAATTGCTGTGTATTCTAAAAATACACCAAATTTTATATCCTATATTTAATTATCCGTGAATATATTTTGCCCTGCTAGTAAAATGTAAATTCATTGATAACTAGAACTATCTCATTCAATTTGTATTTTTAGACGCACCTAAGACATAATAGATACTTAAAGAAATGCTTGACTCTTGATTGTTTCATATGAGACCTGTCTTGTATAATATAATGACAATGGCATGGTATATGGTAATTCCTGCCATTGGGTATTGTTGTATAACTTTCACCAGTAGAATTTTAAAGTTAGCAAATTGATTAGCCTCATACTTGATAAGTCTATCCCTCAGTAAACTCTTTGAGCGTTGAATCATTGTTGTATGTTGTCTATTGGTAGCTTCCATTGGTGTGCATATACTCAAGGCAGCCACAGATTAGATTTTGGATAAGTGCCAAAAATAGTCATTAGAGCCAGAAACTCTGTTGTGAAAATAAAAAAGTGACTTTAGTATGTGGGGCTTCTGAAAGACAGTCCCATCTTTCTGAACTCATTGTTAGTGGAAGAAATAATTTCAAAGGAAGAGCCATCTACTCCATGAAGAATCTTTTAATCATTAAATATTATGGTCTTTTCTGAGTCAAGTAATAAAACTTTTTTTCAGGTATTTACTGTGTTCCAAGCACTTACGCATACAGAGAATGACTAAAAACAAGAACAAATTCCAAAACACCAAAAAACTCAAGCAAAGAACCAAGTGCTGTCCTAAAGGAGCTCATTTTTCTTCCTTTTTTTTTTTTTTTTAAACCTAACTTCAGCTTTTGATCCTGTTGATCACTCCCTCTTCTTGGATACTCTTATCTTCCTTGCTTTTATGTCATCGTTTTATATTGATTCTCCTTTTACTTCCCTGTCTATTCCATCCTTCTCCTATTTTCTTTCTGCCATACCCTAACTGTGAGTATCTCCTGGGATTTTGCTTATTCTTCTTCTCTTTCTGTAGTCTCTCTCCTAATGATCTTATCAATTATGTCAGTTATCATCTTGGGAGATGTCTTCAAATTCTACATATTGATAAGCACTGGGGATAGAAACAGAAAAATTATGATATCCCCTGCTCTCAAAGAGCTCAAATTTGAATAGAGGGAGGTTGATGTTTATAGGAGATTTCAAATGCAAAGTCAAATGGAAAGGTTTTAATGAAACCACATTGTTTTTCATATGAGGGGACACTGGTATTCCTGCAGCTCTTGGGTTCAGATTATTGCCAGCATAATTGGAGGTAACTTGTTTCCCTTAGATTAGCTTTCTTGCCCCTTTGGCTAAGTTGATCAGCTGTTGGTCCTGTGTGTGTCTGTGTGTGTGTGGTGGGAATGGATTTTTTTCTCCCTAAGATGAAGTTGTCTAGGGCCAGAATGATGGTCTGTCAAGTACTGATGTTCCTGAGTATTTTTACCTGCCTATTAGTAACAATTGGTTAGCATTTGATGTCAGTAGTGGTAGAGATAGCAAAGTCTCCTCCTAATAATTGCTCTCTTTGATGGGCATAAAAGTACAATCATGCCTTTCTAAGGCTTATAAATAAAACTGAAATACAGATAAATTATATTTTATTGTTAAGTTTAGGAGAAAACTTTGTGCTGGAGCACAGTTAATTTTTTTTTTTAAAGAAATTTAAGCCTTAAAAGAAAAGATTTGTTCATTTTTATCTAGTTCGAATTCTTAGAACAAACAATTCTCATTTGGATTTATATTTTGTCCAGTTAATTAGATTAAGTATTTTAACCTTCACTAAAGTCTTACGGTGTCTTCTGGCCACATAAATAGGATCTAGCTTCTTAACCCACAAAAAAAATTGATTTTGATTCTAGTACTGGAATGTTATTAAAACAAGGAGCCTCACCAGATTTGTAGAGGCTTATTCTGAAAAAATTGACTTCTCTAGCTGGTAACCTTTTTGATTGGAGCCTTATGAAGCCATCAAATATGATCTCGGAAAGGGTGTGATCTTTGCCAAGGAATGGAATGCCCATACTATTCAGGTTCCTAAGTGTTGGAAAAGAAATCTTTTGACCAAACCTTTTGTTTTCCTTTTGAGGAAAAAGTTTTGTTTTGGCTGCAGGTTCTTACAGATTAATTCACTGCAGAATAGAGACCTGGACTGATTAAAATATTTTACATGAATATTTAATATGTAATAAATATTTCAAATTGTTACATGATAACGCAAATTAGCATGAAATTAAATAAGCTGCTAGGGATATTTATCACTACTATTCTAGAGAATTGTGTTGTATGGTGTTTCTGTTTGTTGTTGTTTATCATCTGTTCTGCCATCTCAGCTAAGCACATGAATTGTGAAGCAGCCTGGGCTTATTTCCACAGTATTCAGACCTTACTGTGCATTTACACTTGCTTACAATATGCTTCTCTTTTCTCTTCAAGCATGGTCATCTTTCATTTTCACACCATAGGGTGCCCAACACAGCTACCAAACACAATGAAGTGAAATCTTCATAGGCAGAGAGGTAAAGGGATGCTTGTCAGATACGATTTTTTGTACTTTAATTTGTTTTCCTCTTTCCATTGTTTATGATAACCTCCTAGGAACTTGAAAATAGCATTTCCTTCCCTGCTGTTTTTGCCATTTTAGAAAGGGTTTTTTTTTCTCTCAATGGGAGGAAAAAAACTCACATACATACAGTTATGTTGTCTTATAACCGAAGGAAACAACATCATCATCATCAAGAACAACAAGGATATCAACATTAACTATACAAGCACAAAAGAAGACCCAAAATATCACAACTTTTTGGCTTCTGTCATTACAAATGGGATTTTAGGCTTGCTTTGACTCCTTCTGTTGCCTTTGGATACTGCTTTGGTAACCTGTTAATTATAAAGAAGTGTTGTATGGTGTGTGTTGGGATAGAAGGATGAAAAAATAATGATTATATATTTTTGAGATGATAAATATATTTAAAAAGTCAATCTTTCAATCTATTAGGCAAATTTTAGGTTTTAGAATAAGTTGTATTTACTTTTAAAAATTAATTTATGTGCTTTATATTTCTAAAGCTTAGCACAGAGCTTAGGAGGGAGGCAAACTATTGGCTACAAACATTTATTAAATACTTACTAATGTTAATATGCTAAATGCTGGGAATACAAATACAATTTAAGAGAAAGACAATCTCTGTCCTGGGGTAACTTCCACTATATGGAGGGAAAACTTGACATAAAAAGGGAGAAGAGAAGTGGGGAAAGGTGGATGGGAGGAAGATGAGGAAAGGGGGACATAGTGGTAAACTGGGGAGCATTGGAAGCAGAGTGAGGAGGGGAGTGAAGTTTGTGCAGCTTGGTCCCCTCCCCACAATGGAGGCCCTGACAGGAATCCCTCATGAGTGAAGGAGGTTCATCCCAAACACTGAGGACAGTTCCAGAGTAAGTAGGAAGGTGAGTTATAGTGTTGAAGCCCGTAGAGTCAAGAGCACAGCTATAAGTAGCATCTAGTAGGTCTTTAATAAATGCTATTGGATGAATAATGTATCAGATCTAATTATTCCATTTTCCTGCTCAAATACTTTCATTTTCTATAGAATACAATATAAGCTCCTTAGAGTTTGGCTCCACCCTTCCTTTCCAGCCTTATTTCACACTGCATACTACACACAGGTGCTAGAAAAACCCATGTTCAGATTTGACATCTGAGTCTCAGAGAGCTTTCAGAATTTACCCATTGTCACACAGCTAAATAAGTTTTAGTTTCTTTAACTTGGGGTGATAATAGTTGTTGTACCAATCTCAGTGGGTTGATAATATATGTAAAATTCTTTGCAAGCTTTAAAGTGTTCTATGTTAGTCATTATTCTTTTAAAGTCTTATTCTTACCCTCCATGTACAATTCAACTGAACAAATATTGATTGGGGCCTTTTACGTACAATGCATTATCCCAGGCCCTCCAGATCCCTGGAGGAATTCAAAGCCAAAAATGAAAGGATTTAGAGTATCTTGGAAGTTCCAATTTGCAGATATCACTCTTGGCAATGGTAGTCATGGATGAGGTAATTTACTTTTTGAGGCTATTATATTCTGTCTGTAAAAATTTATAGTCCCTGCAATATAAAACTGTCAACAGTGATAAAAAAAATCGTCAATAACCTAACAGCTTCTAAGAAAGCTAAGTTAGAGAACAGTTTAAACTGAACTTGAAAGGATGTTTTTTGGTTTTAAAGGGAGAAAATGACCCAAAAACCTCAAAAGCAATTTATTGTAATTCAAAATTATCAGAAATTAAATGAGGATATTCACAATAATTCTTTCTTCACTTAATACAAAATAAAAGCAAAGAAAAGTTTTAGATCATATAAACATTGTCTTTCTTTATTGACATTATATCAAGTGTAATGTTATGGAGAGAGCTGCCTGATGCAATGAGAAAATGAATTTGGAATTGGAATCCTAAAGTTTGAGATTGGACTCTTATCAGTTATTTTCAGTGTCCCTGAGTTTAACCCTTAGTTCCTCCTCATATTCACCATAGGAGAAATAATGCATAAAACAATACTGTACTCACCATTCTGTGATGAATGGAATTATTTTTGCAAGTAAATTATTGTTTTGTGGATTCTCCAGAAATGGGTTTAATCTTTTGAAAATTATCATTGAAAATTAGCCTACTAGTAAAAGGCTTTAAGTTCACATTCTACTCTTCTCCCTCAAATCTTATGTCTCCCAACATAAAACATAAATATACTCATCAAATTATTCTGTATAGTTGAATGGCTTTTTCTCCCGATATATTAATAATAGCATATTACTGTGGACTGCTAATGAGCATTTAAAATATTTGAATACAAAGATTTAGTCAAAAGACAATTCCATTAGCCATCTACATGTCTATGTGCTTACTCCTCATACTCATAGTAAAAGTAGAAATTTAAAACCTAAGATGATAATTCTGCAGTGCAAATCTGTACTACATTAAAAACTAGCAAAGTGTGCATTTTAAAATATGGCGATGATAGTGGCTGTTGCAGTTCTTATAATGTACACAGAAGTAAAAATGAGTACTTCTTGTATCCCATGGGGATGAGAAATTGGATAGGTAGCAGTAATTCAATGGAATTTCTGGCAATACACTCTTATTTATAGGGTGTATATTGTCTCTTTACTTAGAGAAAAGTTAAACGTGCATGAGTCTTTTTCCTTGAGTTCTATCTAGAAGGATCCTACTCATGTTTAATGCATTTTTATCTCCTTTTGGCTTTTATTTCCCTGAGTTTTATTTTTTGTTTTAAATTCTAAACATTACATAGGAATAAACTTAGATAAGACAAATGATCTGTTTAAAAGTTCATAATTTTAAAATTCTTTTTCTTGGAGAAAAAAAATATCATTTCCTTTCTTTTCTGCCCTTATTCAGATAAGTTCAATGTCATTTAATATGTCAGGTCAATCCTTAGATAAAGACAGACTCATTAAAAGAAACTGGTAAAGGATATAGACTGTCAGTCAGTAAGCATTGATCATGAGTCTGCAATGTGTCAGGCACAGTAGGCTTATACTGTGCCAGATTCGATACACCATTCAAAGATAAAAAATGAAATCATCCTTGTTTCAGAGATTTTTCATGTTATGGGATGGAATATGTTATTAAAACATATTTTTCATTACATATTATTAATTATTATTATACATTTATAGTAGAATGTGTGTTAAACTATTTCAAAGTACAACAATATATCAGGAATTGTAGAGTATATGTAGCACAATCCTAGGAGCAAATTTATCATTCTAAACATTTATCTCAATAAATGAGTCAGAGGAAAAGAATAAGGAATTGAATGTTTAACTAAAATACCTAATAATTTAATACCAATAATTTAGTGATTTGGTAATCAAGAAATCTTGACAATCAAAGGAGAAGTAAATAAATTTGAAAACAAAAAGAATACAAAGGTGACTAATATGATTGAAGCTCCATAAAATAGATAAATCAATTTCTAGATTTTTGAGGGAGAAGAAAAATCACATTACAAAGGCAAAAAACAGTGAATTTGCTAGGAATTCAGGAGAAATAAAGAAAATTATCAGGTATGATTTTTAAAATGATATGGTTTTTAGTAAAAAGCACTACCATTTCTGCTTTATTTTTCATTGAAGAGATAATCATAGGTGATTATACTTGAAAGTAATTCCCTTTTCCTATATACACTGTTTTTCACAATTGCCCTTCTATTTTTTCAGTACTTTAGGGAGAAAATATCTTAATTTAGGTACAGTTTAAAATACCAGCCTCTAAAAGTGAGAAATAAGACTGGATTAGAGTGAATAGAGCATTTCCATAGTATTTATGCTACTGGTAATTTGTGACATGTAAGATAATGATGTTGTTGTTTTTTTTTTCTAAATGCCTTACATATTGCTGTTGTCTCCTTGTATATGTGTGTGTATACACACATATACACACACACATACATACATACATTGTATGTGTATGTATATATGTGTATTTCAAGATAAAATTACCTAAAGCATCTTTGCCTTAAACTTCACTGAACTCAAGAATCAGGATTATGGGAAAATAATTTGCAGAAAACAACTTAATTTATTTAAGTCACTTTTTAAAACTTGCATTTTACTATTAAAATTTTAGTTTGCATCTAAATTTTGAATATACTAAAACTATTTTTTGACTTATCCATACTGTGAAATGGATTTATTCACTGAGAGAAAAGGAAAGTAGAGAGAGTATAACATGTTATATTTACATAATATATTAATAGTATGCAATATATTATAATTATATCATTTATTGTATAATTATATTGCTATATAATGTGTAATAATACATGTTCAGTATAATTTGTTTTTAATCATTTTGAATAATAATCATATAATCTCTTATAGTTTGAAGAGTCTTTCGAGGTTATTTAGTCTAATATCTTACCTCATGCTGGCATCCCAATCTACAATACTTTTGTTTAAAAAAGTAATAACACTTTTTATTTTTCAAAATAAATGCAAAAATTGTTTTCAACATTCACCCTTGCAAAAACTTGCGTTCCAAAATTTTCTCTTTCCTTCCCTGCCTCCTCCCTTCCCTAGGCAGTAAGTAATTCAATGTAGGTTAAACATGTGCAGTTCTTCAAACATATTTCCGTGCTTATCATGCTACAGAAGAAAAATTAGATCAAAATGGGAAAAATGAGAAAGAAAAAAAACAAGCAACGACAGCAACAACAAAGGTGAAAATACAATGTGGTGTTCCACATTCTGGCTCCATACTCCTCTCTCTGGCTGTGGATGACTCTTTCCATAACAAGTTTATAGGAATACAATCTACAATACTTTTAACAGACTTTACTTAAATATAGTATCATAAAATTTCAGAGTGTCATCAAATGAGAAAGTCCTCTCTTCTTTGTGAGACTTGCCCATTCCATTTTTGGAGAACTCCATTATTGGGATTGTTTTTTTTTTTTTTTTTTTTTTCCTGACATTGAGTCTTTACTTGCTAGTCTGCAATTTGCATGTCTTCTAGTTTTTCTTTCATAATATAAGCAAGAGTCTAATCCCTTTTCTGTATGACATTCCTCCACATATTCAAAAAACAGTTAATATGTACTTCTGAAAGATTTTTGTCTATTGCTAGATCCTTAAATTGTTTGGTTTTCAAGTTCCCATTCTCCTTTCTCTGAATGTGCTTCAGTTTGAAAGTGTTCTCCAGAGATTATCTTCCACTACTGGTTATCAGCAGACTACAAATTACTCCAAAACACAGTTACAGATCTAGCCTCTTAGCATTTCTTTAATTCCCTCTCAGACATCTCTAACTCAGATATTCTGCCAAAGATGAAAATTAGACATATAAAATAAATTTTTTTGGGGGGGGCTTAAAAACTCCTACTCCTTTCCATCTTTTCCAATTTTCAAGAATCCTTGCCATTTTTGTGTTCTTTTATACTCAGCCAAATTCCAACTTCCAGTGACAGGGAGTTAACTAACATTTAATAAAGCAACCCATCTCATTTTTGTATCCCTCTAGTTGTTTTTTTCTATTTAGTGAAAATTTTGTTTCTGTGTCTTGCTCTTAGGTTTTGTTTTTGTGGAGAAAGAAAAGATGAATTTATGGTCTCATCTCAGCCATTAAAATATTTAAAGATGTCTATCATGGTTATTCTCTTCTTTTCAATTAATATTATTAACTGCTTCCTATGTGTAAAGAAAGCATTATCCAAGTTATCAGAAATATAAAGTTGAAAAAAAATCATTTCCTTTGCTCCTCAAAATAATAACTCATTAACATGGCACTTGGAAATTTATAACCTTTCTTTTTAAAATATTAATACTTTAAGTTTGGTAATACAAGTTTCATCTGCATTTTGTAGTGGAAGAAACTGAGGCTTGGCAAGATTAAATATTATTCATTCCCACACCCTATTGGGACTATTGTTTTGAGCACTATACTTCTAATTAGTTCAATCTAAATTTACTCTTTATAGATTTTGAAGCCTTATTATATAATAAATATTTGTTGAATTTAATTTAATTGAATGACGCTGTTGATTCCCAAAACTGATAGAAGTTTCTATAAGCATGTCATACAGTTATTCCAGAGAAATGGGGAAATTAACAGTTATGCATTTTTCATATATATTTATACTAAGCCAGGTCTTTTCTGTCTAGTTAAGCTCAAAGAAAGATCAACATACAAAGGGCAGGAACTACTAAATAAAATCTCATAAGCCTTTGAACCTTTATTCTGGCTTATCTAAGTATTTTCATCTGAATTTATTAGTTTTTCCTTATTTGCTTTTTGTTATGCATAACTGAAGTCTTGCTTTCCATGACTGATATGAAATATGAATAGGGCAAAGCTAAGTGCTTCAAAGTATTTTCATGTCTTTATACTTCTATTGACTTAAATTTTAAGATTGATCTTGTGCATATTAGCAAAAACTAAATAGGGAAATTTAGTTCAGGGTTCATAAGTGAATAAGGTCAAGGATTTGTAAATATTTGTAAAAATTTATGTCTTTACAACAAGAACATCTTTTTCAAAATATGAGTCAGAACGTGCTGGACACATTACTAACAGCATCATAAAAATAACAGTCAACAATAGAGAGGAAATGACTGGTTACAAATGTAGCAGTTATTTTGGAAATAAATATTAAGGAAAACACCTGTGTTTTGAGGAGTATGGCATACTTGATGGTAATATAGAAATTTGGAGGAGTTTGGGATGGGGGAGTAAATAATGATTTTCATTTTGGACTTGTTGAGTTTAAGATGTCTACTTAGAAGGCAGAGAGAGATGGGAAGCTAATAGATTATTGTCAAATGAGGAAGGAAATTTCGGAGTTCTTGAGCACTGAGATGATACATTCAGGGGTGATAGCAAGATCAAGGGTATGACTACTTTTGCGTGAGTCTAAGGTGGAGTAATAAATCATACAAAGTGAGTAGAATAAGGAATCTAGCAGTTAAGAGTGTTTGAGAGAGCCTCAGTATGTATGTTGAAGTTCTTTAGTAGGAGACTAGGTGTTGTATAAGAGAGAAAGACTATGAACAAGATACCAAACTCCTTACGGAGGGGAGACTGTGCTGAGGGTCTGCATAGACCTCAGATGAAGGAGCATAGTGGTGGCAAGGGAAAAACCTGAAAGCGGTGATGGGAAGCAATGAGTATCCCCATTCTCCTATGTCAACCAGTGAGCCAAAGGTATTGAGTAAGAGTACAGTCAGTACTATAAAAGGTGGCCAAAAAGGACATGTCATTAAGAGGTAGCCAGGTCTTGGTGATTACCAGAAGATGGAAGAATTAGGAAAAGAAAAGATCTAAGATGAAGGAACATTCATGGCCCGTGGAATAGGATTTCAGAAGTCATTGCTCCCCAATTTTGTTGGACCTTTGGGGTCAATGGATTGAGGGGCATGAGATTAAGGAATTGAGTGGTAGAAGAGGGGAAATGGGATTTGGATGATGACCTTGAGTTTAGAATCACTGAGTGAGTGGAAGGTCTCTCTTTCAGGAGACATCCTAGAACCTGGAGATCAAGCATGAGAATGTACAGTAGGAGATTTCACACAGTCAAATAGACGGCTCCTGGATCTTCTCTCTTCTTCCTTCCAAAGGCTGGCAATTAAATATAAGATGGAACAACTGGAAATAGAAGTCCCACTTTTCATCTTATCGCTTGCTTTTTCTTCAGGAAAAACATGCAGCAAAAGATGAAAGTCAAGGTCACACAGATGGAAGTCATACTCAAGTCCTATACTGTCTTTCTTGACCCTCTGATACCTTTCTTCTTTCTCTTTCTAAAGGGTACATGTTCACAGCAGGGGAAGGAAGATGTGGTCAGATGGAAGGTCTCAAAGAGGGACTGAAGAGTAATCTAGTTGGGAAACTTTGGGTTTATTAATTAAATGTTATTCTGTCATTGTTGGTTGCTTCTGGGGTTTGTGAAATCTGTTTTTCTAATCACCTTCTATTTTTTTCATTAGTGCCAAATTTGTTCAATTTATTCAAATCCTATGTCATTGCTTCTCTAATGAATGAAAAATCTGCACAAGTAGATATATTTATTGAAAAATCTGTTTAGTAACTGAATTAGAAAAAGAGAAATTAATTTAGTTTTGACTTCTTCCTATTAGTTATATATCCAGTTCTAGTGATGAGCTTGTTTCCTAAGTGTCTTCCTACT
This sequence comes from Sminthopsis crassicaudata, assembly GCF_048593235.1. Lineage (NCBI taxonomy): Eukaryota > Metazoa > Chordata > Mammalia > Dasyuromorphia > Dasyuridae > Sminthopsis > Sminthopsis crassicaudata. Next base: position 281,529,138 of record NC_133618.1, read on the forward strand.
TTTTAAAAATTTTTTCTTTATTAAATATACTGGTTCATATCTTCTATGACCTACTTATTGTCATTTAGAACACATACTTTGGCCTCTCTTTAGTCTTCCACTACTTCTCCAATTACCTATTCCTCAAAGATCATATTTTCAAGCCTTTTAGTCTCCTGGGTGGAACTAAACTCAGTGGCAACTTAAATTTATTTCAAGTTAATAAATGTTTCCATAACTTCTTATCTATAGTGAGATTTGATTCCTAACTGTCAAGGGAAGAAAAATGATCATTTTAAATAGCATTTACTATGTGCTAAGTGCATTTTAATAAGTATTAACTCATTTAATCCTCACAACAACCCTTTAAGATAGATGCTGTTATTATCCTCATTGTATAGTTGAGAAAACTTCATTCTAAACCTATGATTGTATTATTTAGATTGGAGTCCCAGCTCTCTTGCTGGGACCTCATTCTCATATGTAATGTGAGGGAGTTTGACCACATGATCCATTCTTACTTTAAATCTGTGATCTGATGATAACCCTAGGAACGCTTACACTGATGCATTCATAGATCTTTGCTTTGTTGAAGCTCAATGAAAATGTTAACAAAGCATGTGTTGAAGCTAAAACTTTGAAGAATTTCCTATTTAAAAAATAAGATTTTTCTCTGTCTTCTATGTGTCAGGGACTGTACTAGCTAGGTTCTGAGTATACAATGGCAGTGCCCTCAAAGAACTTACATTCCATTGAGGGTGGCAACACACATATATACTTACATGCAAAATCAATACAAGCTGTGGATGTTCCCCCTCCTTTTTTTTAAAAACTATATGGAAACACAAATAACTGAAAGTTAACTGTGCTATGAAATGCAAATGGGTAATTTGGGGACTGATTTAATAAGTACTACAAGATATGTTTTTGGTCCATCTTAAAGACATAAGGTTGTCTCTGACAAATCAGTAACTCTTCTTTGTGTTAGCTTGTTACCATATTTGCTTCATAAACTCAGTGAAATAATAAGAAGATACTCAGTGAGACTGTGGGGGGGACTGGAGTAATAGCAGTAGCACAAAACCCTTAATGATATAAATATGTGGTGGAAAATTACAATAAAGCCCTCACATCTTCCACTTTAATTTTGCCTCAAGGAAATGGCGAAATGCCCAGCTGGCAATAACTGGTTCCAAATGAACTGCCAAAACAGCTAGGTGCATAAATATGTAGTTTATTGCTTTTCCTCATTTTGGTATCTGTCTATGGGTTTGGGGCCTATCATTTAAAGCTGTGGCAGGTGCCTGCCACCTGGGAGTATTTTCATAAGTGCCTTGCTAATATCAACACAACAAGACCTATCGAAGTAGGGGGAAAAATCTGAAACTATATTATACTTGTGTACACTTCTATTTAAATACATTTGTAAATAGGCTTAAAATGTTTTCATCCAGAATTCAAAGGCATATGATTTGTGTCTCTGAACAATGAAGGGTTCTTGCAACAAGGATGATACTTATGGAAATAGATATTCTAGTAAGCTTTTAAATAAAATTAAAACATTTGAAAATTGTACAAATGTAGGTTAATATACTAGTGTAGCAATAGAAGGGTATATTATAACAGAACTCTAAAATGTTCTTTTCTTACCCTAGATTCTCTTGAATTGCAGGCACATCGTCAAAATGATAATTTTTTTTTCTATGTCTTGCATTTGAGTCTTTGAAAAAGATATTCATTTCATTAGTGATTTTCTCATGTTTCAGATGGGAAATTGGTTTCAACTTTTATTCTTAACATCTTCTCAAAGCAACTAGTATAATACTACATGAGTCCCTAGCACCCAGTAGGTTCTTAATATTTGTTGATTTACTGATTTTGAGATTGTTTCACTGTCCAGACAACCTGGGTTCTCACCTGGTAATCCTAACATGAAAGGAATTTTATTTACTTTTCTCATGCTATTCTCCTATTTATCCTGTTCTTTGTCAGTCACTGTGTTAGACACTGGATGTAGAATATAAGGACTCAAACTTTGATTTTGTTGGTCTTGGTAAGTATCTTTTTTATCAATAGAAGTTGGCACCTTCTCTACAATTTATAGTCTTAGAGAGAATCTATGACACAGTGTCTGAATGATTTGCCCAAGTACTTGGAGATAGAGGCAGAACTTGAATCCAGGTCTTCCCTAATTCAAAGCTCACTATCCTAGACATTGGAGATCTAATTAACTTCCCCCTATGAGCTACATTCTCCTGGTAATATATCTTTTAAACAGGCTAACTACTATCATTTAAACTAATTTAAAGAAGAGAGTAGTAAAAAGAAAATGCTAACACGTAGGAGAATCAAGAAAGATTCTTGTAGGCATTGATGACTCAGCGTAGCTTTCAAGGAAGATAGGATTTTAAGTCAAAGTGAAGGTGAATTTCTGACTGAGAGTCAGCCTGGATAACTGCATTCCAATCAAATTGGATTACTCCCCTTCTTCCATTCTCATCTTAATCTCTCCCTGCCTTTGCTGTCTCCCATACCTGGAATGCAACCTCCCTCATACAACTCCCATCTCTATTTAATGAATTCTCTTCCTGATGATCTCATTAGAAATTAGGTCTTATTTTTCTCACTTTTCCTGGCCTTACAACATCCTCCTCCATGAATACAGTAAAGATGATTTCTTCTATTTCACATTTTTCATAAAGCTTTTCTTTTGTTCCTTTACTTTTTATCATGGATTTATATGGATGTATATCTATATCTATATCTATATCTATATCTATATCTATATCTATATCTATATCTATATCTATATCAGGATATAAGTTCTTTGGAAGCAAGGTTTATATTGTTTCTTAGTATCACAAGTTGGTAATTAGTATGCTTACTGAATTCTCAAAAACTACTTGATAAGAGCCTCAGTGTTTGTGTCTCCATTAACATGAATAATGACTTCAACATGGTGAGTGATTACCAAATATCTGCTTTTGATTTTGGTGATGATGATTAAGAGAAAGAATTGTGATTTTGTCATGTATTTTCATAGAGGGATGACTCTTTTAGACAAATGAAGCTTTTTTTTTAATCTCAATCTCATTTGAAAGAATGTACAAATGTACCCATGTGATTAGTTTGGCAAGATCATATGTAGAGCTTATCTGACATTGAGTCATCTTTCCTTCACCTTTTTGAACATGCAAAAACTCCATCAGGGATCATTGAATCTCAAACATTTTCCAGGTCAGGTCCTGTTGCAATGCTTATCTCAACAGACCAAACTGTTTACCAGTATTCATCTAACAAAACAACTGCATCATTTATGGGTTCCACTTGACCTGAAATATACTCTACTTACTGTGCAGGTTGTTTGCTCTTTCAGCAACCATAAGAAAATGTCACAAGCTGTTTGTCAAATTTTCACAATCAGCTCTCAGTTATTCATAATAATGAGAAACAGGGCATTCATATTTAATCATAATTTTTATTTTTGCTATTGGTTCTATACCTTATATACTACTAAGTTTTTTTAAAAAAATTTTTTTAGGATTGATAATAAAGAGCAAAGTTCATTAGTTTGAATTTTCTTTCCTTTGCTAGACTCTTAAAATTACTAATAGGCAGTAAAAGATGGGCAACAGAAGGAGCTGGAGAAGAGGCCAAATTATTCTACAAACTGGCAAACAGTTCAAGGATAATGAGGAGTTGGATTTTCATGAATACACGTTAGCATATTTGGGAAAGATGAAATATACCCATCTTGTTGTTGCAAGTAGAGTGGACATTACCAATCTACTTCTTGAAATTGCCTGATATTGATTGATGTCACTATATATATATATATATATATATATATATATATATAGACCTTGCTAAACTGATTCTCAACTACTTTCCATAAACATTAATTGTTTCTATCACCAGAAATAACCCTTTTTTCAATCATCATCTTCTCAAACTTTGTTTTCAAAACTTGCCATTTTCTTCCTCCTCATATTTTTGTTCTTTCATTTTTGTAGACACGTAACATAACTACAAACAAACACCCATGTGGCAATCTGTATTATTGAAGGATGTCACTTGGGGAAATGTTATCCCTTAGGACAAATCTCTTACTACTGAAACTATTGCTATTTATCTGAAGTGTTTTCTGGAGAATTGAGGATGATTGAATGTGAGTCTTCAAATGAATGGATTCCTTTTTTTTTTTTTTTTTTTTTTTTTTCCCCCCCTCATAGAGCTAAAGCTCTGGAGGCATACTCTGCATGGTTAATCATCCTGTTAATCAATAAAAATTGCTCTCAAGATAATAATAGCATAAGCTTTCTAAGAAAAGCACATAAGACTTAAAGTACTATGTTTTATAGAAGGAATCAATATGTGTTTAAAGTAGTCCAAGTAGACACCTGACTACTGCAGAATCATAGAGCACCCTGAACTTTTATGAATGTAAACATTTCTTACTGATTGGAAAGTTTGCCTTTATATGCCAGTGTATTTTAAAAGAATATCCATTGTTGTCATTTCCCTGAGGGAAAAGGGCAATGGAAATTCTCCTCCAGAATGTTCCAGAATACTTGGCCAGTTACTTTTTGATTATTTATAATCAAATTTGAATATTTATAATATGTATCCTTACCCTAGTCCTACCAAAAAAAATTAACAGTGAGATTTCTGATCCCAATTTGCTCTTCACATAATAGAGATCAGGCTTAATGTGAAAAAGAGAGAAAAGAAATAGGACAATTCAATTAAAACTACTTATTAAATTGCTACTAATATATGGTACTATAGGAACTTCTAGAAATATAAAGAGGAAGGAAAACAACAACAGTAACAACAGAAGAATCCTTGCCTGTCAAGATGCTTATATTTATTTCATTGGCTATACAATGTATAAATAAATAAGTAAATACAAAATAGAGGAGGGAGAGAGGACAATGACAAACTGGGAGATCAAAAAAGTTTTCCTATTGGAGTCAATGTATGAATAATACCTTGAAAGAAGAGGCGGATTCCATATTCTGAATGTATTAAAGGTATGTATTCTTAGCTATCAAAAGCACAGGGACTACTGGTAGAATGTAGAGGTTCAGGGAAAATCAGGTTATTTGAAAATATTTGTAAAGTACTCCATTTTGCTTGTCTGTAGATTATGAAAAAATAAATGCAAAAATGAGGAAAAAAACCTGATTTGGTAGAATAAAATTGGCCTTACATGCTTTTTTAACAGCAAGATATTTTTCTATCTATGCATCATCAAGATCATTAAGGATTTCTTGGGAAATGTAACAAAAGTAAGGCTGTTCATTGACTCTCAATAAACATAAGAAACAAGGGGTAAAACAGGAACAGTGAGCTATATACTTACATGACCATTCACCACTGTGATAGAGGTCATCTAATGGAACATCCAGGTCAAGAAGGGATTCTCAGTGGTGTTCCAGATGCTCTTCTTATTTACAGATAATTTTGTGTTGATTTCTCAAAAACCCAAATATTTCAGTCTCTTGGGATAATTAATCATTTAAACGCGTTTAATGTGTCATCCATAGAGGAAAGACCAAATTGATTTCAACATCCATCTGAAGGACTACTCTACAAAGTTTGTCCATCAGTATGTATATCTGGGACAGATAGCAAAAATTATTAATGAGAAGAGAAAAAAAAAGTAGAGTGGGCTAAATTGTTTTCAGGGAATTGTATAGCCTTTTCCTAAATCTGAAACTTCCCATGAAAGAAAAAGATCTTCTATTTAACATTTTCCTTACTGTTGTTAAATGGTAGCAAGAACTGGAGTACATTGCCTCTGAAGAACTAAAGATGTACATAGCAGACTATTGGAAAGACTCATGGTAGATGTGAAGAGATTTCAACAAAGGGTGAATGAAAAACTCTGAAGAACACAAATAAAGGATGTCACCAAGGAATTATATGACAGAAAGTAAATAGACAGCTGTGTAGCAAAGGATGACAGATGGATGGCCAGAGTACAGTGGTTTTAGCCTGATGATGGTAAAGAAAAACATGGAAGATGTTCAGTGTGTTGATTGGTATCTTGTAGAGAAAACTGGAACATGGATAGAAGTCAAATAGAATGGGCAAGCATTGATAGGTTATGATATGCATTTTTGTCAGGAACTTCTAAGTCAGAGATTATCTTCTAGTTTTCTGAATATTTTAAAATTTTCAATTAATCCTCTTTTTTATTGCTTTTCTTTTTGGCAGTGAATAATCCAACCAGAAGGGCCTACTTTTTGATTATATGCCATATCCTATCTCCCATTTTTTTTTTTTTTGCATTAGCAAATTTAGAAATTTCTAGAAAAGTAGAAAGATTATATTGGAGAGGGTTTTACATGCTCAATAAAGAACCTTATATTAGATTCTGGGGGTAATAGGGAGCCACTGAAGGTTAATACATAAGAGGATGGATGATGTAGCATAGACTGTGCTATGGAGAAAATCACTTTGGCAAAAGTGTGGAAGATTGGAGTAGGGAGAGACTTAAAACTAGGAGACCAATTAGAAGACAGTGTAATAGTTTAGACGAGGTTTTGGCCTGAAATGTATGTAAGTGGAGAGAATGGTTTATATAGAAGATATATTATGAAGGTAAAAATGATTTTGGTCACTGGTTAGATAGATGAAGAATGTATTTGTGAGAAATTGAAGATTACCAAGGCTGCCAACCTGAGTGACTGAGAGAAAAGTGACATCCTTGATAGTGATCAGGATATTTGGAAAGGGAAAGATATGGTGGTGGTATTTTTTTTCAGGGACAAAGGAGTTATAATTCAATTTCTGTCCTTCATAGATAACATGCAGAAACTTAGAATTGTTTATTAATTCCAATTCCATACAATATTTATTAATCATCTTTTATATACATAGTCTTTTATTGGGTGTTGGTTATAGAAAGACAAAGACATAAAGAGCCTTGCTTTCAGAGAGATTGCATTTATGGAGAGGGATAAAATAAAAAAAAAAAATTTTCTTTCCCAACATTTAGCCATAAGTTGAAATCTTTGGACTGGTTGTAAGTTTTGTGGAAGAGTCTTCTGTAGTATTCTAACAATATCTAGATTTTTAATATAGAAGCTGAAGAACTCTCTGCCTCTGTTCTATCAATCTAAGTACATGAATCTATTGAAAATACTATTTAAAACTCATGTCCTCTGGGATGTCTTTCCATACTGCATAATTTCTCTCAAGTGGTGTGTGTGTGTGTGTGTGTGTGTGTGTGTGTGTGTGTGTCCTTGTATGTGTATGTTTGCCATTATGAATTTTTATCTGTCAGAGCTTTACCCAGGGCCTGATTACAAGTTGCCTATTGGTAGAGATCTCATCCTAAGAACAAGAGTGGGAGAACTTTGCTCTTTAGCAGCTATTGAAATTAAAGACAGGAGTCCAGCTTGAGTATCTGCTCAGTTGCTGGTATACATATTTTACCAACATATAAATTAACTCAGATTTGAGGGAATTTTTTTTAACTTTTACGGGTTTTAGCATAAAGATTGCAATATAACCTAATTAAAATTTATTTAGAATTCATAGTAATGAGAGTCTTCACCAGCTGTTAAAAGTGGTCTAAACTCAGTTAAATGCATTTAATTTATGCAAGTACAATTTAATTTTCTAAAAGTGGAAGTATTGATAGAATAAAAACCTAGAAGTAAGCATCATAGCATATTTAAGTGTATTAAAATCAGCTAGAAATAGCCTTTTTGAAAAGTTTTGATATCTTGGAAAGATAATTGGCCTCTGACTCTGGAATTTGAGTTCAAATATTACCTCTTTCAATAATTAAAACTAGGTGTATAACTCTAAGCTTCTTTATCTCTCTTAACCTTGGTTTTCTTATCTACACAGTGAAGTAGTTGGAGTAAATCTCCAAGTTTAGTAATAGTATGTAGAAAACAGCTAGGAAAAAGAAACAACCAGGAAAAAGATACCCTAAGGAGGTTATAACATAATGGAATCAATTAGTAGAGACCCCCAGAGGATATTCAGTTCCATCCCTTCTATGAAATCCTAAAAAACATCATGTCCTTTTTGAACACTGACAATAGTGGGAAACTACTTTACAAGGTTTTACTTATTAAAATGTTTATTTGCCCTAAGTCTAAATCTTCCTCCCAATAACTTCCACCCATTGGTTCTAGGTCTTTCCCATGAGAACATATAGAAAAGGTTGATTCCTTCTTCTTTGTATATGTGTCCTTCAGACATCAGAAAAGAATTTTCCTGTTTTCCCTAATTTAACGACATATTTAGTGAAACATTATCAACCTAAAATTCTCTCTCTGTGTGTATCCAACTGTTTTAAGATTTTTTCCTAAAATAATCTAAATAAATGAATTGAAGATTTAAAAAAACGAGTATATGCAAGTACCATACAAACCCATATTCTGAAAATATGTCACTGATGGATTGAGGAGTATTCCAGCTAATTTTGAAATACTTATTCTATTGCTTCTTGGAATTGTATACAAAGCTCTATAATGTTCTGGGTCTTAATTTGAAAGATTCAGTCATCAAAATTTTCAGACACATTGTATTTGCTTGTGCAAATTAGGAACTACAGACACAGATGCAAGTATATATTGCCATGTGTTGAATTAATGTTTGAGAAAGCTTATGAATATGTATGCCTATTTGGTGGAGCTGGTGTTGCAAGAGTCTGAAAAGCAGTGGGAAGTGGGTGGAACTGCATATTGCTGTCGCACAATTCTCAAAGAAAAATTATAGGGGCAAGTTTTCCTTTCAGTCATTCATCTTCTAAGAAATAAAATCTTCCAAAAGAGGAATACTGCTAATTGTTCATTTTAATTGTTAAGGCTTCTGTGGCATTTTAAGGAGAGCCTTCAAAGCTCTGGAGGAAAATATTTCTTGCTTTAACTTGATATATGTCTTTATGGCAGTTTTTTGGAGGTGGTCCTCTGTGTAATGTTAAATTAGAAAAAAAGGACATTTGGATGACATTATTTTTTTAACTAAAAGAGTTTTCACTGACTGAGTGTATATGTCTCATGTTAATGTATGACCAAATCTGGAATCCCTATTTGAGAAATGGGATGGGGAGAGGTCAAGCCAGATGAAGAATTTTGGTTTCAAAGTGAAGCTACTTTGAGATGCAGTGTGCTTTAAATTAAAGACCCAGACCCACATTTATAGTTAGGGTTGTCCATAACCATACCTTAATTTCTTAATGACCACAGACAGGAACATTTTAGTTAGTTTAAAGAATTATATTATTTAGAAGGGAAATGATGCATTCATTAGCTGATGTCTTTTACTACTGTTTATAATAGGGCACCTAGTAAATAAGATAATGAAAAAGCAAGTTTTCATAAGAGAGGGAGGGCAGAGAGAGAAGTACTGAATGCTGTATGAAGCCAAAAGAACATATCAATAGATAGTAGGAGGAGAATGGATCTTGCCATAGAAGGGAATTGCCTAAAAAATGTGTGTGTGTGTGAAGTCATTGAAAGGAGGGATTTCAAAGATAACCTTCACCTATTTCTTCATTTTAGCTAGGGGTTGTTTTTATTTTTATTTTTAAATTTTTATTGTTGTGTTTAGTTTTTGACACCACGGTATCTCTTAACCTTATACCCCACCACAGAACTCTCCTTTGTAATTATGAAAAATACAGTTAAATCAAACCAAATGATATAGGGAGTAAATCACATATGAGAGAATAATTCATATTCTGTATCTATAGCCATTGCTACTGAGAAATAGAAAATCCGGTTTTTCATCTATTCTCCTGGACAAAATTTATTTATTATATTTAATCAGACCTCAAAATACCTTTTCATGTTGAAATTAATTAGTTAAAATTAATAATGTTCTATACTTTACTAATTTACCATATTAGTTTGTTTTCTTAATTTTTTGATATGCATTAGTTCACATAACTTCCCATATTTCTCTGAATTCTCTTATTTGTTGTTTTTTGTGGCATGATAAAATGTCATTACCTTCATATACCATATTCCCTGGCAGTCATTAAATAAGTGGGGTGCACTTATTTTTTTTTCCAGGCCTGTGCTGCATTGATATCCTTGGAGGAATATAGGAATGATGCTAGAGAAGGTCATTGATATTTTATTCTAAATTCTTTAGGTCTTGTAGCCTTGGGGGAAAATTTAGTAAAGCTCCATTAAATAGATTTTTATGTTTTGTCTACTTCACAACTTATAATGAAATTAGGTATTCTATATTTTAAAATGTTAAGTACTTTTAAAAGTTTTGTATTTCCTCTGATCCAACCCCTCAACTCACTACCTAGTACAAGGGAAAAAAAACAAAACAAACTATATGCTCATAAATACATAAAAGGAATGATTGAAAATCCTGAGAAGGATTTTTATAATTAACCATTCAAAGTAACTTCTTTATTTAGGAGCTGTAGAATTTAAGATAGAAAACTGGAATCACTCAATTCATATAAGTATTTTAAATAGTTTCTTTATACATATTCATTGATTGCTAGTTCATATTTATGATTATTTACCTAACAAACTAATTCATGCTAACAGTATATATGACAGAATCTTAATGGAAGGGATTCTTTTTTAAGAATAATCATTTACTTGTTATTATGAGTGCCACAAAAATGTATATCATTATTATTTAAATATCAAAGGGTAAAAGAAAAGTATAGTATTTATGATTACAATAGAAGTATACACACATATTTGGCCACTATGAACATATACAGTTCTCTGTATTTAATTTAAATTTAAATTTTTTTTTTTTGTTGTTACCTATGTACAATATGGACTACTCAGATATAGCATGATATTAGTTGATCATAACCTAAACTTTGAAACTCATAGACTGCTACTTGTAGTTTAAAGCTATGGAGTAGGAGGAGGAAAAAGTAAATTCCAAATTAATTAGGTTAGGAACTCATCTTTTGTGGGTAAATTTTAGCATCATTTCCCTGGAAAAATAGATCAATGTAAATTTTTTCCAATTACATATAAAGATAGTTTTCAATATTTATCTTTATAGGATTTTGAGTTCCAAATTTTCTCCTTCCCAACTTTCCTTTCTTTCTCCCCAAAACAGCAAACAGGTTATACATGTACAGTCATGTTAAACATATTTCCACATTAGTCATTTTGTGAAAAAGCTCTCAGAATAAAATGGGGATACCATAAGGAAGGAGAAAAAAAACACAAAATGAAAATAGTATGCTTTGAGCTGCATTCAGATTTCATGCTTCTTTCTCTGGATATTGTCAGCATTTTCCATCTTGAGCCCCTGGAAGTGTCTTAGACTATTGCATTGCTGAGAAGAGTTAAGTTTATTATAGTTGATCATTGTATAGTGTTGCTATTACTATGTACAGTGTTTTCCTGATTCTGCTCATTTCACTCAGCATCAATTCATGTATTTCCAGATTTTTTTCTGAAATCAGTTTGCTCATCATTTCTTATTGAACAATAGTATTATATTATATTTATATATCTTAATTGATGGACATCCTTTCAATTTTCACTACAAAAAAAGGGCTGTTATAAATATTTGGTCCTTTCCCCTGCCCCCCCCCCCCTTTTTAAAAAAACGATCTCTTTGAGTTTGCTGGATCAAAGGGTATACACAGTTTTATAGCCTTTTGGGCATAGTTCCAAATTGCTCTCTGGGATGGTTGGATCACTTTACAATTCTATTAACCATGCATTAAGTGTTCTAATTTTCCCACATTAATCATTTCTTTTTCTGTCATAATTGCCAATTTGATAGGTTTGAGGTGGTACCTCAGAGTTATGTTATATATTTGAGAAATGAGGCCTTTATCAGAAATACTGGCTATCAAAATTATTTCCCAGTTTTCTGCTTTTCTGCTAATCTTAGTTGCATTGATTTTGTTTGTATAAAACTTTAATTTAATGTAATCAAATTGCATGTAATCAAATCTAATCAAAAACATCTATGTTACATTTCATAATATTTATCTGTTTTTTGGTCGTAAATTCATCCCATCTCCAAAGATCTGACAGGTAAACTATTCCTTGCTCTCTTAATGTGCTTGTGTTATCACCCTCTATGTGTAAATCATGCCTATTTTGAACTTAACTTGTTATAGGGTATGAGATGTTGGTCTTTGCCTATTTTCTGCCATATTATTTTCCAATTTTCTCAACAGTTTTTGCCAAATAGTGTATTTTTATCCCAGATGCTGGAGCCTTTGGACATATGAAGGAGTAGATTACCATAATCATTTACTACTGTATCTTGTGCACCTAACATATTCCACTGATCCATCATCCTGTTTCTTAGCCATTAGCAAATAGTTTTGATGATTGTTGCTTTATAAAAGAGTTTTTGATCAACTACAACGAGGTCACTTTACTTTGCACGTTTCCTCCTCCTCCTTCCCATCAGTTCCCTTGATATTCTTAACCTTTTGTTGTTCCAAAAGAATTTTGTTATTTTTTAATCTATAATTTTTCAGTATTTGATTAGTATAGTACTAAAGTAAATTAATTTACTTGTATTAGCTTTGCCTACTCATGAGCAATTATATTTTTCTAGTTCTTTAGATTTTGTGGAAAACTGTTTTATAATTGTATTCTTATGTTCTTGGACTTGTCTTGGCAGGTAGCATTCTGGATATTTTACATTGTCCACAGTTATTATAAAAGGAATTTCAGTTATCTCTTGTTGCTGAGCTTTGTTTCTAAAATATAGAAAACCTAATAATGTATGTGGGTTTATTTTATATCCTGAAAACTTGCTATGGTTGTTAATTGTTTCAACTAGTTTTTAATTTGATTTTCTGGGATTCTCTAAATATAATATATCATCTGCAAAGAGTGATAGAGTTCCAGCAGGCAACGAAAAAATAAACTATCTTTCCAGAAATCAGCAGGAGTCAGGACCACTAAATATCTTTATTCTAGATCTTTACCTCCAACTCCTGAGTTCCACCACCCAAGTTTCTCTTACTCCTCCCACACAAGTCACTTCCCCCTCTTTGTCCCACCAATCAAGTCAGCACAGAACAGCTGGGGAGGGTCAACCTTCAAACAAGTTAATAGGGAACCGTCCAATTGGCAATTAGTCTCACGTGCTTCATTATCTAAGTGCATTGCTCAGTTCTAGCCCTTTACATCTCCCGCTTTCTTTTGTTTTAGACCACAGGAGGTTGCGCCATCCCTGACTTTTCAGGGAGATGAGAACCCCAAAAAGGAGGTGATCACGCCCCCCCTGACTTCTCAGGAGGGGAGATGAAAGCACTAAAAAGGAGATAATCACGCCCTCCCTGACATCTCAGGAAGGGAGATGAAAAGCACCAAAGAGAAGTGGGGATTTGCTAGCGGGTTTCTGGATTGAAGGGCCTTATTAGAGACAAGTATGCACAAACCCATCAGCATGGGAGTTATTACACAAGCACATAGCAATAACGCAGAGGCTATTAGTGATGACTCCCCCACAGTCAGTGCAGACTTGATGTGGTGTAACAAACAGGAATTGTACATGCAAGTAGTGATATAACAAACAATATAAATCAACATGGTATTGTAAGAGATTTCCAGAAGTCCTAGAAGGAGAGTATGTAAACATCAATCACACATACGCCTTCTTCAGCAACCAAGAGATAGTCCAAAACCAATCTATTGTCCATTGCTTCACTGTTAGGGAATCCAATGATCCCCACAAGTTTTTGAAATCCCACATCAGTCTTTTTATATGTTAGGGAATCCAATGATCCCCACAAGTTTTTGAAGTCCCACATCAGTCTTTTTATATGTTAGGGAATCCAATGATCCCCACAAGGTTTTGAAGTCCAGCAACAGTCTTATGATGCCTCAGAGAATCCAATGATTCCTGAGGACTTTCAGTCCTACAATAGTCTTATGATGTCTCAGAGAATCCAGTGATTCCTGAGGATTTCAGTCCTACAATAGTCTTATGATGTCTCAGAGAATCCAATGATTCCTGAGGACTTTCAGTCCTACAATAGTCTTATGATGTCTCAGAGAATCCAATGATTCCTGAGGACTTTCAGTCCTACAATAGTCTTATGATGTCTCAGAGAATCCAATGATTCCTGAGGACTTTCAGTCCTACAATAGTCTTATGATGTCTCAGAGAATCCAATGATTCCTGAGGACTTTCAGTCCTACAATAGTCTTATGATGTCTCAGAGAATCCAATGATTCCTGAGGATTTCAGTCCTACAATAGTCTTATGATGTCTCAGAGAATCCAATGATTCCTGAGGACTTTCAGTCCTACAATAGTCTTATGATGTCTCAGAGAATCCAATGATTCCTGAGGACTTTCAGTCCTACAATAGTCTTATGATGTCTCAGAGAATCCAATGATTCCTGAGGACTTTCAGTCCTACAATAGTCTTATGATGTCTCAGAGAATCCAATGATTCCTGAGGACTTTCAGTCCTACAATAAGTCTTATGATGTCTCAGAGAATCCAATGATTCCTGAGGATTTCAGTCCTACAATAGTCTTATGATGTCTCAGAGAATCCAATGATTCCTGAGGACTTTCAGTCCTACAATAGTCTTATGATGCCTCAGAGAATCCAATGATTCCTGAGGACTTTCAGTCCTACAATAGTCTTATGATGCCTCAGAGAATCCAATGATTCCTGAGGACTTTCAGTCCTACAATTGTCTTATGATGCCTCAGAGAATCCAATGATTCCTGAGGACTTTCAGTCCTACAATAGTCTTATGATGTCTCAGAGAATCCAATGATTCCTGAGGATTTTCAAGTCCAACAGTTTTTGATGTCCATGGGTCAAACGCCATAACTGCCAGGTTCTTTCAGTGGTGGGCACAGTCAGCAACAGAACCACCCGATGTTTCTTGGGCCTTCTCCTTCGTTTTAAGGGTCTGCTCTGTCTCTCTCTGATGGACAAGGCGAATACGGCTCGTTGGCACCCATCTGATTCCTTCTCCATCTGTAGAGATATAAGCAAACCCTCTCCCCCAAGCAGTTAACCTATCTGGTCCCTTCCATTCACCACTTTCTGGGTCTCTCCACATCACTTGGCGATTATCTAAAGACAGTGGAGCTGCTCGCACTGGACATTGCCCTTCCAGTGAGTTATAAAACCTGTCTGCTGGAGCCAGTGCATCTTTGTCAAAAATTAAAAAATTAATGGTATAGAGAACTAAATTTAGAAGTTCTCTAGGGTTACCCGTGGCTCCCCCTTTCTTTTGTTTCTGGAGGAGTGTCATAATATCTCTATTTCTTCTCTCTACTATTGCCTGGCCTTGAGGATTAAAGGGTATGCCTGTGGTATGTAAAATCTTATACTGTGCACAAAAGTGTGTAAAATGTTTAGATGTATATGCAGGTCCGTTGTCTGTTTTTATTGCTTGCGGCACACCCATAATTGCAAATGCTTGTATAAGGAATTCAGTTACCACTCAGGCTGTCTCTTTTGCTGCTGGCATTGTAAATGTGAATCCTGAAAAGGTGTCTACCACGACATGGATAAAAGATAGACGACCAAAAGATTTATAATGGGTCACATCCATTTGCCAAATTTCATTAGGTCTCAAACCACGAGGGTTCTTCCCTGGAGGGAGTGTAGGAGCATGGAAAGGAAGGCAAGCTATACATGCTTTTACTATGCTCCTAGCTTCTTCTCTTGTTATTCCAAACTGCAAACTTAAAGCTCGGGCAGCCTGATTTTTAGAATGAGACTCTTCTGCTTCTTGAAATAAAGGAGTACTGGCCAGAATGGTTAGAAGGCTATCTGCCTTTGAATTACCATCAAAAATAGGACCTGGAAGTCCACTATGGGAGTGGACATGCAAAATATAAATCTTACCTGGATGCTTTCTCACTTGCTCTTGAAGCTCTTTAAAGAGCTGATATATATTGGAGGCTACAAATTTTATTTGGGCTGTGGCAATTCTTTGTACCACACCTACTGAATAGGGCGAATCAGATATTATATTTATGTCTCCCGGATAATAAGCAAGAGCTAGAATGATTGCATACAATTCATTCTGCTGAGTGGACTGAAAAGGAGTTCTGATTACTCTCTTTATAGTTAAGTCACGAGAATACACAGCGCAAATATTGTTTGGATGCATCTGTAAAGATAGTTGGTCCTTTAAGAGGAACTTTAGAAACCTTTTCTTCAAGATTCCATTGCCAATTATGTAGCAGTCTGGTTATCTTTAATGGAGACCCGTGTGCAAAATTTGGAGCCATGGTTAATAAAATTTGCCACTCTGGGATGGTTTCGCAGCACACATTAACTTGTGCATTAGTATAAAAGGTGTATATCTTGTCAGGTCTTGTCCCAGATAATTGTACTGCTTGTTTAATGGCCTTTAATAAAATTCTAGCCACAAGCACTGGGTAAGGAATAAGGCTTTGTTCTGGTTGTGCTGGGAGGTTCACCCACTCTATCACACTGTCTCCTTGATGAAGGACTGCTGTGGGGGCCTCTTGTATAGCAAAAACTGATATTTCCAAGGGTTTTTGAGTGACTCTCTCAACCACATTGGATAAAGCCAGTTCAACTTGTCTCAAAGCCTCTTGAGCTTCTTTTGTAAGCTGGCGTGGTGAATTTAAAGCACTGTTTCCCCTTAAAATGTCATATAATGGTTGCAATTGACAGGTAGTCAAGCCTAGCACGGGATGCATCCATTGGATATCTCCTATCAATTTCTGGAAGTCATTTAAGATGTTTAGCTTCTCTGTTCTTAAGGAGAGTTTTTGTACTGTAAGCACCTTAGGATATACTTCATATCCTAAATATTGAAAAGGAGCATGTCTTTGAATCTTTTCTGAAGCTATGTGCAATTTATAATTCCTTAGTGTTTCTATGGTTTTTTGTAGACATGCTTCTAACATTTGTTCCAATATATCATCCATGTAATGTAATAACATTACTTTTGGAAATGCTTTTCTTACTGGACTAAGAGCAGCATCATCATACATTTGACACATAGTAGGGCTGTTTTTGATTCCCTGTGGCAAAACTGTCCATTCATATCTTTTATAAGGCTCAGCTAAGTTAACACTGGGCACTGAAAATGCAAATCTTTTCATATCCTCCTTATCTAGAGGGATAGAATAGAAACAATCCTTAATGTCTATAACCCACAGAGGCCATTCTCTAGGCAACTGAGTAGGAGATGGAAGTATAGGTTGAAGAGTTCCCATAGTTTCCATCTGTTCATTTACCTTTCTTAAATCAGTCAACATCCTCCATTTTCCAGATTTCTTTTTTACAACAAATACTGAGGAATTCCAAGGACTTAGAGAAGGTTGTAAGTGTCCTTGGTCAAGTTGTTCCTGTACTATGTCTAGTAAAGCCTGAATTGTAAGCTACCTAAGGGCCACTGTTCTATCCACACTGGTGTATCAGTTTTCCACTGGATAGGAACAGGTGAAAGTGTTGGCAGGCCTTCAACAGCAGCCCTGCCTAAAAAACCGAATACTCATTTTTAACCCTAATTGTTGTAAAATGTCTCTTCCCCACAGATTGATGGGGATTTTTTCAACTATAAAAGGAGTAAAAACTGCTGTTTCACCTTCAAATACCCATCTTAAAGGGGTAGCACTAACTTCAGCTGCTATTGATCCTCCTACCCCAGACATGTAGGTGTCTGCCTTTTTCTTTGGCCAGTGACTGGGCCAGTTGGCACCTCTAATGACTGTGCGATCTGCACCTGTGTCCACCAGTCCTTCTAATGCTATGCCATTTATATAGATGGTGAGCATAGGTCGGTCAGCTGTCACAGCTGCTGTCCAGTATATTCCTGGGTTTTTCTGCTTGGAGTCAGAACGTGGGTGACTGTCACCAGGTTGCTTATTAGGAGTCTGTATCAATAAACCTGATGCTACTACTTCCCCTGGTTGATAAGTCACACATTGTCTCCCTGTGTTAGTGACTGGGATATTATCTACACATCCCCCAGTTTCCCACATCAGTGTATGAATGAACACTGTCTTGTAAGTACTCTCAGGAGGTGAAATGGTCAAGCCTACTGTGCCTGGAGGCAAGGGATCCATAGGTTGGAGAGGAACAGATTTCACCTCTCCAGGGGGTATCTCAATTGTCCCAGCTGCATACAACTCTATCCTTCCTAATTGTACTCCCTTTCTCCCATCATGTTGCTTCCTGGCTGACTGATTGTGTAATCCCTTTCTCCCCTCAGATGGCTTCCTGGCTGATTGGTCATGTCTGGGTATTGGACTTGGAGGCACTCTCTGGGTGTGGCATCGGCTGCCATCATGCCCCAAGTGTTTTTTGCCTGGGGCCCTGGAGCTGGGCCCCTCATCCCGTTTCCCTGAATCAGTCTACACTCTGAGGCCCAATGGAGTCCTCCGTTGCATTTTGGACATGGGGTTTTGGGGCTTGTTCTCCCAGCCTGTCTTCTCACTCTGTCTCTATGCCAACATTGAGCTTTCAAATGGCCTACTTTACCGCATTGAAAGCATTGACGAGTCTCTCTGGAAGTCCCTTGCCAAAAGGGACCCTGTCTCCCCATGTTGGGATCTTGGGAAGTCTGCACCATAGCCTGGTTATAAAAGGTATTTGTGCCCACTGTGGCACAGCGTCTTATGATCTCCTCTAAAGGAGCATGCCTATTTAGTCCTAGTATAATCCTTCTACAAACCTCATTGGCATTGTCTCTAGCAAGTTGCCTCACCAAAGTGTCTGTTACTTCATTTTCACCATTAGTCTGTATGACAGCTGTCTGCAAACGTGCCACAAAATCAGCAAAAGGTTCATTTTGTCCTTGTACGATTTTTGTGTCGGTCTCACCATTGTAGTTTTTATTGGGGAGAGAAGCCCATGCTTTGATAGCAGCAGCAGAAATTTGCTCAAATGCTGTTATGGAGTAATTCAGATACCGAAGCGTCTGCATAAGAACCTACACCTATTAGTAGGTCATAGGTGATGGAAGTATTAGCTGCACTTTGACTATTTTGTTGGGCTTGAATCCTACAGAGCTCAGTAAATTCAGAAAACCACAAATTTTGTCCAGGTTCTAAGCACACTTTTGCAATGACTTTCCAGTCACTAGGAGTTAAGGTTTCATAAGCCAAATTGTGTATTAACATCTTAACATAATCTGATGTAGCCCCAAAGACAGTGCAAGATTTTTTCAGGTTTTTAAGGACATCCATATTAAAAGGAGCTTATCTTCTACTCTCTTGACCTGCAGAATTATACTGTTGAATCACGGGAAAAATTTGAAGTTTGAAATCATTATCTACTTCTTTTCCATTTTCAATTGCTTCAATAAGCCCTCTTTCTAATCTAGTTACAGGAGTGGGCAATTGTTGGGGGGGGGGGGCTCTGTGTGGGAGGAGGGGGGGCGCTGATGATGTCACCGCCCCTCCCACTACTCCTCCTCCCTCCGTCCCTGAAGGTGGAGTGGATGTGGGCTGATCAATAATCTGCTCTCTAGGTGGGGTTGAAATTTCTTCCAGACAATCAGAGTCTACACACTCAGATTCTTCATTCAAATCCCCTTGCCCTCTGGCAATGTCCTGAGTTTGCCTAACTTCTATCTTTTGTTCCTCACCTTCCTTCTCTGTGCCTTTTTAGAACTCTTCCTTCTTCTAAACTCTTCCTGATAGCTTAAGTCTAATAGAATCAAGTTGTATAGATAAAATACCTCTGGGAAAATTTGACAAAGCCCATTTTTTGAGTAAAATTCTTTCATTTCAAGTCCCACTAGCTTCCATTTATCTACACGTAGTTTTTCTTCATTTAAGAACCAAGGGGACGTGCGACTCAATGAGTGTAAGAGATTATTTATTTGTGGACTGGTAACAAGTAAACTTTTCTCATCAATTATCTTAATTATATCCTCTATAGCATTGCTAGATGAGGCAGGGGCTGGGGTTGGAGCAGGGTCAGCTGAGGCCCAGGATTTACCTAACATCTGCCCCATCTCAGTTACTAGAGATTGCTGATTTAGTCCTTAACAAGGTAAGTTCCTTATTTCTATTAGAATACTCACCTAATCTCCTGGTCACAGGAGGACTTCGGTGGAAGTAGGGTGCCAGCCCCACATTGGGCGCCAAATGCTGGAACTCTATCTTCCCAGAAATCCGCAGGAGTCAGGACCACTAAATGTCTTTATTCTAGATCTTTACCGTCACCTCCAACGCCAGGTCACGAGTGCAAGTGAGCCTGAGTTCCACCACCCAAGTTTCTCTTGCTCCTCCCACATAAGTCACTTCCCCCTCTTTGTCCCACCAATCAAGTCAGCACAGAACAGCTGGGGAGGGTCAACCTTCAAACAAGTTAATAGGGAACTGTCCAATTGGCAATTAGTCTCACGTACTTCATTATCCAAGTGCATTGCTCAGTTCTAGCCCTTTACAGTTGCCTATTCTAATTCTTTCCATTTCTTTTTCTTCTCTTATTGCTAAAGTTATTATTTCTAGTACAGTATTGAATAATATTGCTGATAATGGGCATCCTTCTTTTACCTGTAGCTTATTACAGATAATGTTTGCTAATGATTTTAGATAGATATTGCTTATCATTTTAAGGAAAAATTCCTTTTATTCCTATACTTTCTAATGATTTAAAAATAGAAATGGGTGCTGTATTTTGTATAAAGCCTTTTATATATCTATTGAGATAATCATATGGTTTCAGTTAGCTTTGTTAATCATATGGTCACATATGCTGATAGTTTTCCTAATATTGAACCAGCCCTGCATTCCTAGTACAAATCTCGCCTGTTCATAGTGTATTATCTTAGTGATTAATTATTGTAATCTCTTTGCTAATATTTTATTTAATTTTTTGCATTAGTATTCATTAGGAAAATTAGTCTATATTTTTCCCTCTATTTTGACTTTTCCCACAGCACAATATGTGTGTAATAAAATAAATTTGGAAAGACTCCTCCACCTATTTTC
Organism: Sminthopsis crassicaudata; assembly: GCF_048593235.1. Lineage (NCBI taxonomy): Eukaryota > Metazoa > Chordata > Mammalia > Dasyuromorphia > Dasyuridae > Sminthopsis > Sminthopsis crassicaudata. Next base: position 281,550,013 of record NC_133618.1, read on the forward strand.
CCAAGTAATTTAGATAGTTTTGGAATTAATTGTTCTTTAAAGTTCAGTCGAATTTATTTGTAAATCCTTTTTTCTTAGCGAGTTCTTTGATGGTTTGTTCGATTTCCTTTTCTAAATTGGGCTTATTTAAATATTTTATTTCCTTTTTATTAATCTAGGCATTTTATATATTTTTAAAATATTCATCCATTTCCCTTGTCAGGTTTATTAATATAGTTGGACAAAATATTTCCTAATTATTGCTCTAATTTTCCTTTAATTGATTTTGAGACTGGTAATTTTATTTTCTTATGTCAAATTAACCAGAGGTTTACCTATTTTATTTTATTTTAAATAAAGCCAGTTCTTAGTTTTATTAGTTTAATAGATGTTACTTTCTATTTTATTAATCTCTTTTTTGATTTTTTAGAATTTCTTATTTAATTGGGGATTTTAAATTTGTTCTTTTTTTAGCTTCATTAGTTGCATGCCCAATTCATTGATCTCTTCTTTATTTTTTTTTTTTCAAGTAAACATTTAGAGGTATAAAATTTCCCTTAAGTATTGTTTTGGCTTTATCCCATAATTTTTTGTATATTGTCTTATTATTATCATTCTCTTTGATGAAATTATTGATTCTATTGAAATTATTCTTTCTATGAGATTTGTTGTTTGATCCACTCATTCTTTATAATTAAATTATTTAGTGTCCAGTTAGTTTTTAGTCTTATCTTTCCATGACCCTTTATTACAGGTAATTTTTATTACATCATGATCTGAAAAGGATGCATTTACTATTTCTGTCTTTCTAAATACATAGTCAATTTTTATGTGATTGCTATGAACTGCTGAGGGGGAAAAAAAGGCATTTTCCTTTTTATCTTCATTCATTTTTTTCCAGAGTTCTATTATATCAATTTCCCCCAAAATTCTACTCACATTCTTGATTTCTTTCTTGTTTATTTTGTGGTTAGATTTATCTAGTTTGACAAAAAGAGATTAAGGTCCCACTTAGTCTACTTTTACTATTTTTTCCTACAACTCACTTGACTTTTCTAGAATTTGGATACTGTCCTACTTGGTGCTTAGTATTAATGTTACTTCATAGTCTATGATATTTTTTAACAAGATGTAGTTTTCTTTCTTGTCTCTTTTAATTAGGTTTATTGTTGCTTTTTCCTGAGATCAGGATTACTACTATTTTTTTTTCTTTTGACTTCTGTGGAAGCATAATATATTCTGTTTTCGCCTTTTACCTTTAATCTATATGTTTCTCTTTGTTTCATATGTGTTTCTTGTAAACAACATAATGTAGATTTCTGGTTTTTAATCCACTCTGCATCTTCTTCTGTTTTTTTTTTTTTGTTTTTTGTTTTTTTTTGGAAGAGTTCATCCCTTTTGCTATAATTTAAATAGCTCTTTCAAGTCCATATAATTTTTTATCTACCCTCTGAATTTCTATCAATCCCACCTGTGTTTACTTATTATCATAGAGAAGTTCATCAAAAGATAAGAAAACATTACTATGCAGTGAAAAAGTTTTACCTTGTATTTATTTCATACCTATTTTTCATATACTTATATGTATTCTTTCCTTCAATATAATATATACTCCTTGGGAGCAGTGACTGAGTTTTTTTTCTTTATGAACATGGTGTTTGACTAATTTGTATGGAATGATTGCATAGTATTGTGAAAAACTTTTATTATTCTAATAAAAAAGAAATCTGAAGTTTTCTGATATCTGTTTTCTACTTTTCACTGATATTATTTTGTATATTTTTACTTCAAAACAGAATTTGACCTTAGCATCTTTGTGTATATTTCTCTAATGTTTTAAGATGAGTTTGTAAAAGTAATTAATAAATAGAAATAAGAAAGAATGCCTTAACAACATAGCAGAATTGTAAATTTCTTTATTTAAAAAAATCCCAAATAGTTACAGAATATCATTATAGTCTGATGAAGATGTTGATACTGATATTACTAATATTATTTTTGTCACTTTAAAGGTTGAAAAACACTGTAAATTTATTATTTCATTTGATTTGTTCTCATTTGCCCATCACAGCAACCCTGTACTAGATATCTCATGGTAACAGAAATTTCTTTTAATGCTTACATATTGCTCTATTTGGAGAGGTTATGAGTAATATCTCCTGCATTACTACATTTCCCTTTAAAATACATGCTGATTAGGGCAAAATAAAGAAGAGCTTTTTAAGAAAAATACACACTTATATCTCCATTGCCCCAGCCCAATAATAAGAAACTCTCCATATTAGATAGCTATGACTAAGGCTTTCAAATCCATGATTTTGCCAGAATGATCTAGAACAACTCTGAAATTTCAGGTGAAGTGGTTCCAGAGATTAAAATGGCTTTTTTTTTTTTTTTTTTTTTTTTTTACTTTGCACCTTCCTACTGAAGGCATTTTAAAGGGATAGTGGTAATGTTATTTTGAGGGTATGTGGTATTTTATTACTTGCCTTTAGTAACTTAAGAGTAGATTGATCAGGAGTGTCTTTGGGGAGAACTCAGCTCAAATCCACCTAGGGAAAAATGCATAAATGAGGTATTTCTTTCTGTGCTATAGTTGATGGATGATTTTAAAATAATTTGCTGCTTCTTATTCTCTAGGCTTTTAAAAAAAATACAGGCAACATTTTAAAGATGACTACTATATATGAGGTATAGAATTGTATATCTTTTAAAAGTGCTATTTGATTCTGCTGGAACACATACCATTTAAATGAAATTATAGTGTTCCTACAAGGAAAAAATAGTCTTTTGTTACTTTTGTATATTTATGCATATTTTGCTTTTATTTTAACCACAAGAACTTTCCTCAATTTTGGCAGCACTGATAATCGGCAGAGTAGCATTTTTTCATGATGTAAGTGTGAAGGTTTTCAAAAAATTCCTATTTGGAGCTGACTTTGCCTAGAGGTTTTTTTTTTTTTTTTTTAATGTCGCTTGCAATTTTTATAAATATGTTTTGAATATGTTTTATTTTGAATCAGTTCACTTGTGATCTGTTGTACACTTAAAAAAAAACTTGAACTTTTAAAAGCAGTGTCTCACTTTGGCAACATTTTTACATTAACTATTTTACTAAAACCTTACTAAGTGACTATAATTTTTTCTCCCAGCTCCCTTCTATTGCATTATTGCTTTCTTCCCTATTATTGCTGTCTACAGTTATTTGTGACTTAGTAGCAGGTTTCCTTATAGATAATCAACCTTTTCTTCCTGCCTGAGTAGTTCAACAATGCCACAATCTGACACATGTGACACTATAATGATTTAACTGGTGTCTGCTGTCATTGAGATGGCAAAATGATTTCCTCTCCCTTTGTAGCTGATTTGCTTGTAATGTTCTCCAAATTTCAGCATCCTTGTTGAAATTTTCTAAGCTTGAATAATAACAAATGTTAATCTTTGCTACTTTAAATGTTGCATAAATTTCATCCTCAGTGAGTTATGTAGTTTTGCTAAAACCAGAGGTTATAAAATTAATAAAGTTTCTAATATTTGAAAATAATACTCAGGGCAGCTAGGTGGCGCAGTGGATAGAGCATGAGCCCTGAAATTAGGACAACTTGAGTTCAAATCTGGTCTCAGACACATAACACTTCCTAGCTGTGTGACCCTAGGCAAGTCACTTAACTCCAATTGCCTCAGGGGGAAAATAATAATATTGAAAACTTTATTTTATAAACTGAAAGGAAATAGGCACAGAAAAATATGAAAATAAGAAACAAATATTAAAATACCCATTTTTAACAATGTTAAAAATAATTTTAATGTATTAATAATATTGCATGGAGTGTCAATTATGAGAATAAGATGAAAATATATTTTTGATATTTTAGAAAGTTATAGATGGGTGGATACATAAACATTAACTATGCCTGTATCAGTATTATGGATATTAAGATATTTCTGGTCTTTAGATTTTTGCTTACTTTGTTCCCTTAAGAGAATAAGTATATGATATAGAACATGTTATTAGTATTTAAGAAGTTGAGACAAGAGGAGAAAAGAGAGACTGCTAGTTCACTTAAGTTCCCTACAGAGTGAGAAATATAATTTTTTGGCAAACAAAGGATCAGAACTTGATTTTCCTAAAAGTCATTTTACCTTTACTCTACTTTTGTTCTAATATATGAGCAGTAGAATAAAATACATGAAGAAGATACATTAAGGACTGATTAGACTGTGCAGAATGAAATTTGGACAAGAAAAAGATGGGGAAATAATCAAGAAAAAAGGGAGGGGTTCTGTTTGAATTAATGGTTGAAATACTCTCACTCATTTATAGGTTTCCTCCTCACCTTTTAGGTGTAACGAAGATTCTTCTAATAAAGTCAGGCATGGAGAAAATGAATACCCTATTTTGGCTTTTAATGGGAGTTTTCTTCTAATCTCATTTTTCTTGATAATTTCATCAGTTTCCTTTGGTTCAGCTATTATTTTTATGCAGGTGACTCCTATATTCATATCTTCATCTCTAATTTCTTTGGAATTTCAGTCCTGTACCACCAACTGCCAATTGAATGTTTATAACCAGATACTCCATAGGCATCTTAAACTGAACTTTTCCAGAAGAGAAATCAGTTTTTCCCTTACACAAACTCTTCTTATTTTCTTTCAAGAACAACTATTATTCTACTCACAGAGGTTACAAGGAAATTAAAGTTTGTGTTGTAGTTATTTGTCATTTTGTTGTTTTTGAAGGAGGACCGTGATAGCAGGGAAATGATACCATGACATGCAAGTGAATTGGATTTACATGCAAGATCACCTGCCTTACTTTCCCCTCAAGAGCCATCTGGGTCCAGTGTTAAGATCCAGAACAAGATGACTGGAGATGACTGGATGAAATGGGAGATCTTGGTCTTTTAACAGGTCTCAATTTAAATGAAGCAATGCCCAATCAGTGATTAAGGCACATAAGTGATTAATAGATGAGACAGAGAATGACCTCTTTAAAAGAACTGTTGTCTAACTGATCAGATTCTGTTAGGTCTCCAGTGGATCAACTCCTGCTACTATTCACAAAGGTTGTTGTTTGTCCTTCATTCTAAGGACCACAAAGTCAGGGAGATGATGCTGTGACATGCAGATGAATTGGATTTAAATGAGGGAGAGCTATTCAAATTCACTAGCCACAATTTCTACCCTGGAGCCATCTGGGTCTAGTGTCAAGATAAGGACTGAGGACTGGGGAAGACTTTGAATATAGGAAGAGACCTGGGCCTTTTAACCGGTCTCAGTTTGAGCAGTGTTCAATCTGTGTTAACTTCTATCTCTTCTTCACCCCTCCCTATGTTTAATAAATGATCATGTCTTATCAATTCCAGTTCCATAAATTCTCCTGTTTTATGCCTTTCATTCAGACTCATTCATTTGAGTAATATAGTGATTCAAAGTACAGCCATCATAATTCAAGCTCTCATCACACCTTTTGTGAATTATCACAATATTGTCAAATTGGTCTCCTTGCATCCATTTTCTCCCTTCCTTACTCCATCCTTTACAAAGTTGCCAAATTGATGTCCCCAGATTAATAAAATTCTAACCATGTTACTTTCATACTCAAGAAACTTTAGTGGTTCCCGTAGTCAGGAACATGAAATATAATTGTCTTTTTTTGATATTCAAAGCCTTTCAGAGTCTATATCCCATCTGTATTTCCAGGATAATTGCATGCTACACTTTAAAATTTTTTTTAAAATTATCTACTTTCTATTCCTCTTACAGAACTTTTCATCTCCTATCTTCATATAGGCAGTTTTCACTAAGCCTAGAATAGACTCATCTCTCATCGTTTCTTCTTGGAATCATTAGTCCTTTAAAACTGGTTCTATACTGATTTGCTCAGGTGCTATTGCTATCTGCTGTCCAAAATCACTTTGCACTTACTTGCATTTATTTTTTAGTCCAAATAGTTTCATATTGTTTCCCCACCTTATCCTCTATTTCCCAATGAAATGTAAGCTCCCAGAAAGTAGGTTATGGAGTTTTTTTTTTGTTTGTTTGTTTGTTTGTTTTTTGTTTTTAGATATCATAAGGCTCTAGCACAGTGTTTAGTGTATATTAAGCATTTATTAAATTCCTCTTGAATGTATGAATCTGATTCAGAGAAATACTATTAGAGATTGTTGCATTTCCCAGCTGTGGGACTACTTAGATGCTTTTGTTTTTAGGAGCAAGATTGGTAGTCTTAAAGTTTGAAACAGATCTCTCAAGTCTTGAACTAGAAGGGGGAAAAAAAAAAAAGAGAGTGGACTGGAAAAGAAAAGGCAACAAGGTGGTACAATGGATAGAGTACCAAGCCTGAAGGCAGAAAGACTTATCTTCTTGAGTTCAAATCCTGTTTCAGAAACTTAGTAGCTGAAGGTGACATTCCCCCCCCCCCCCATATTCAATAGATCATTGGTTCTGGCATGAATAAGACTTGAATTTAAATCTGGCCTCCCACATTTGTGAGTTTTGTGATTTTAAGCAAATCATTAAGCTTCCATCTCAGTTTATTCATCTGCAAAATGAGTATAAATAGACCACAGAATTGTTGTGAGAATAAAATGACAAAATTTTCAAGTGTTATATGTACTTAGCTGTTATTGTTAATGTTATATGTACTTAGCTGTTATTGTTAATGTTACTGTTGCTGCTGCTACTATTATTATCACTGTTTATTCAAAGGGAGAAAATTTCTAAAATGTACAAAAAGTTTAGAGCAGAGATTCTCTTGAGATATTCTTGATATCTCTGGAGATTTTCTTCTGCAACTACTTAAGCATAATATTATGCAGTAGATTTTGCTTTGCCCTTCTCAGGACAGTACTTTAATTGTCATGAATATCAAGGGTCCTAAGACATCATTACTTTTCAAACTTTACCAGGTTTTTGCTTGTGAGTTTGAGTGTTAAAGACCTTAATTGCAGGAAGATTTCACCTTATAAGGTTTTTATTTTGAAGTAGATGAAGAAAACTAAAGGGAAGAGTGAGGAAGCAGGTTGAAATAGGACATAGAGTTTATGAAGCTAGAAAGTTATGATTGTGTGAAAATATATTGTGAAATGTTTGAGAGATGTTCAACTCAACAGGATAAATGGAAAACTTCAATAGAAACCCAAAGAAATGGACTGTTAGAATTATGGAAGAAGAATGATGATTTTTCAGACATTTTATTTCATAATTTTAAGACCTGGGAGTCCTGCTCTAGTTTTTTCTACAGATCATCGTGGAAAGGAAATAGATTTCTCAATGCTGTAGGTATTAACCTCTATTATACAAAACACGAAGATATAATAAAACTTCAAATAGTGCTTCTTTTACATATAAATGACAATTTATTGAATAAATTGTAAAATATTATTTACTGCTGGTAAGGAAATGGAATTACCATTGAAAGTATAGTTATACATCTATCTGTGATAAAACATTGACTCAGCCAAATACACATTATTTTCAACTGTGTCTTTCATAATAGGCAAATACCTTTCATAATAAGCAAATACTGAGCTGAAGCTTTCAAATAACTCCTTTTCATTTGGGGCCCTGAGAGGCAATAAAGCCAAAGTGAACCAAAAAGATTTATTTAAACATAAGATTTTAAATAAATAGAATTGAAAACACTTCATTTTTATTTTTAGAAAGTGAAATCACTATAACGCATGTTCCTTGACTGAATTGAAATGCAAGTCTTGCATTTACTAGTTCTATATTGGCATGAAATGAGCTATTGAGAAGTTAACAGGAGATTTACTTTGCCATTATACTTCAAAGATGCATCGCAAGGATCCCATAGTACTTAACCTCTCTATACTTTACTCCTCTCTTCTCTATCCACTCTGGATCAATTTGACTCAACTTGTTCAGTCCTTTCCGTTATGTCCAGTTTTTATGATCCTATTTGGGATTTTTTTTTTTGGCAAAAATATGGGACTGGTTTGCTATTCTCTTCTCCAGGTCATTTTATAGATGAGGATATTGAAGCAAATAAGGTTAAATGATTTGCCCAGAGGTCACACAGCTAATAAGTGTCTGGGGTCATATTTGAACTGAGGAAGAGGAATCTTCCTGATTCTAAGCTCAGGACTTCTATACACTTTGTCACCTATCTTCCCATACCTCCTATGAATTTAACTCATTAATAATATCCAATACGGGTTAGAACTTCCTTTCCAAGCATGAAACAAAAGGAACCTAAATGACAGCATACCAAGATGATGTCCTATCATCTTAGCCAATATGAGAGGTGTGAAGTGGTTCCTCAGAGTTGTCTTAATTTGCATTTCTTTAACCTATAGTGATTTAGAGCATCTTTTCATATGACTAGAAATGGCTTTAATTTCTTCATCTAAAAATTGTCTGTTCATATCCTTTGACCATTTATCAATTGGGGAATGACTTGTGTTCTTATAAATTTAAGTCAGTTCTCTATATATCTCAGATATGAGGCCTTTATCAGAAATATTGAATGTAAAAATTTCCTCCAGTTTTTTGCTTCCCTTCTAACTAGTCTTGGTTCCATTGGTTTTGTTTGTATAAAACCTTTTTAATTGAATAAAATCAAAATTATCCACCTTGTATTTCAACATTTTCTAGTTCTTTTTGGCCATAAATTTCTCCCTTCTTCACAACTCTGAGAGTAGACTATCTCTTCTCCTAATTTGCTTATAGTATATAAAACTATAATCAATAGAATCTAAGGGACTTAAGAGATCATTTCTTTTGACTCTTATTTTTATAGATAAAGTATAAAGAATTTCTTAAATTGCCTAAGGTGATATTGGTAGCAAGAATCATAGACAGGAGTTACTAGCAGTCCATACTCAGTAATTATACTCCTAAAATACACATGCACACACACATATGTATAGACATAGACAAAAATCATAGATATACATATATATATATATATATATATATATATATATAATGGGCATAAACATTAAATATGCATACATACATATATATATATACACATATATATGTATACACACACACACACACACACACACACACACATATATATATATATATATATATATATATCTCCCTCATTCAAAACCTAGTCTATTCTGTATCTAAATAGAATTCTCTAGCCTCTGTGTTTTGCCCACAGAATTTCCCATGGGTGCCAAGCTAAGCTCTCCTTTACCTCCCTTTGCTTGTTGAGTAACTACCCAATCTTTAAAGCTCAATTCATATGTTAATAATTCAATATCTAAGTTCAAGTTGTGAATCATTGAGTAAATATTTCTGGGGTATTTAACTCACAATGATTGTACTTTTTTTCAGCTACAGCTTCACACTTAGTTGTTCTTTAATTTTGTGTATGCGGTTTTGTATGTCATAGTTCCATCTTCCCAGGTGGAAGTGAGGTTCCCCAAACTCTTTCTATTTTTCATAGCATCTAGCATGGTACTGGACAAAATGATAGTGTTTAATTGAATTTGTAGTAAAAAAAAAAATTAGTTTTAAGTTAAAATTAAATTACACCTGCTTTAAGAAATGATGAGCGATGAGCAGGCAGATTTCAGAAAAACCTGGAAAGATTTATATGAACTGATGCTGAGTGAAGTGAGAAGAACCCGGAGAACATTGTGTACAGTAACACTTATATTGTGCAGATAATCAGTTTTGATAAGATTTTGCTCTTCTCAGCATTACAATGAAGATAATTCCAAAAGACTCATGATGCTATCCATATCCAGAGAAAGAATTATGGGATCTGAATATAAATCTATAAATATTATTTTTACTTTTTTGTTGTTTTTTCTTTTTTTGTGTGTTTTCCTCCTTTTCTTCAGATTCTTCTTTCACAACATGATTATTGTGGAGATATTCTTAATATAATTGTATGTGTATCTTGGGAAGGGAAGTAAAGCAAAGGAAAGGGAGAAAAAATAGAAATCAAAATAGTATAAAAGTAAATGTTAAAAACTAATAAACTTTAAAAAGGAAACATAAATAATTAAGTTACAGCAAGTTCAAGTCTTAGCTATGCCACTTGTATTAGCTAATGTGATCTTGGACAGTTGTATGATTTTAGATTATTTTCAACTTCTGGATCTCAGTTTCTTAAGTGTAAAAATAAAGAGATTTGGTGATTCTTAGTTTTCTCATAGCTCTAAAGCTTTGAGATTCTATGAGATTCTGTGGTTAATTATTGTGGGATTATTTATTAAAGAATGAGTGTTCCTCTTTCATTCACTCCCCCCCCTGCCAAAAAAAAATGGGTCTTATTTCTAGGTCTCTTTATTTAAGTAAGCAGTTTCTCAGGATGGAAATAAATAAAAGGAACTGGAAACCAATGATATCCTCGAGTAAAGAGTTAAACCAAGTCATTATTTAAATCTAAATCTATATGATTAAATAATGGTAATATCTATCTTTAATATTGATGCTGAGAAAGATGTTAGTGCCACATAGAAAATTCATTTCAACCAAGCAGAAAACTTTCTGTTCTTTAAACTATATCTAGCTGAATCTATCTCTATATATTTTATAAATGAATATAGATTTTTAAAAAATTTAACTCTTAATTCCTCAATATGGTTGAGGACAGCAATATTTTTGTATGTTTAGTGGAAATTAACTAATATGTATTCTTTGGATGTCTCTTATGAAAATATATTTATATTTATTTTCAGTCTGAAGATTGAAAGATGCAGATAATTTAATTTACTCAGTGATCTCAATAAAAATGATGGAGTGTAGTTAGATTGACAGTTGATTTTTATCACAGCTGCAATGCTATTGAGCACTGTGACCAGTGATATGGCATATAGTGATACAACCTCTTTTCCTTGTCTACAATGTGAATTTTTTCCAAGTTCTCTTCCAGCTTTAAAATCCTATGATTTATGATTGATCCTGTGGTTTTGTATCTTTCATTATAAGTTGTTAGCATGATTTTCAAATCTTTCTTTTGTAAGCTTTCATTTTTTCCTAGTTTTTCATTCTAGAATTCTCATATAAAAACTATTTTTTGAAAACTTTTGCTCTATCTCTTGAAGAAATTCTAAAAGGATTTATACCTAATCTTTTTTTTTTTTCCCCCCTGGGCTTTCACTTTTTTGGTGGGATATTTGCTTGTTTTAATTGTTCTTTCAGACTGCTTTCTAACTCCAGTCATTTTTTTGGGGGGGCGGGCTCTCTGCCCACTTCTGCAGTGATGATTTGGGATTGTTAGGCTACTGCTTTCTTGGGGTAATTGAACATTATGTTGTTTTAGATTCTTAGGCCAAGGATCTGCAAACTCTTTTGCTTTCTTCTGGTCAGATCTGTACAAATTACTGACATGGTGTGAGCAGTACTGGATTGCTGGTAGACTCCATTGTTATCAGCCACCTGGGAAGCAATGCTGGTTTAGAGTGCCAGAACTGTAGGCTTCTTTGGGCTTTCTATCCTGGTTATTGTTTTGCAGACTGCAGGTTGATATAGATGCTGTTTTTTCTCTACTTACACAGCTGGTGTTTACTTCTGAGCTTCCTCCTTGCTCAATATGGAAGCTCCTTACCCAGAATGTCACACCTGGAAATGGGCCCTTTTCTTAGTTCACCCCACATCTGTGACGCAAGACTGGGAAATGGGTGACAAAACTCTAATTTGGGCATCACATATGGGCTTCTATGGTGTAGAAGCTCATCTTGTTTTTGGACATAAGCTGATCTCCAGCCTTGTACCCAATGTTCATAGACTTCTTTGATTTTTCTATGCTCATGTGACCTGGGAAAATGACTTATTGTGACTTTTTTCTTGGATTTCCCCAAGACTCACTTTGATATATTTTGAAGGAAGTTTGTTGCTGCTCTTGGTGGGGCTTTTTTTTTTTTTTGTGGGCTGGAGGGTGTCTTTTTTGTTTTTTGCTTTTTTTTTTTTTTTTTTTTTTTTTTTTTTTTTTTTTTTTTTTGGTGGCACTCCCTGTACTTTCCATTTTGGCTCTTTCCCATTTTATTTAATCTCTTTAACTTCGCTGCCACCTACCACTGAACTCTCACATTGTAGATTTAATAAGTACTTGTGGAATTAATTGGATTTAACACTAAATTTATCTAATGCTTAGGATCCTTCTTTTTTGGACAGCCTTACCTCTTTGGAACTAATATTTCAAGTCCTAAATTATTCAGTGAAGAACTGATAGAAATGGGAAATGTATCACTTTTAAGCATCTTTTTTTTTTGGGGGGGGGGGGAAAGAGGTAACAGTTTATGATTTGATTGATGGTGAGGCAGCATGGGACAATACAGGAAACAGGAAACTATGGCCCAAAGGCCAAATCTGGTCTGGCATCTGTTTTTACATAATCCTTGAACAAATAATGGTTTTTACATTTTAAAATAAAGTTTTATTATATCTTTTTAAATGGGGAGGAAAAACATTCATAGCTTGTAAGCTGTATAGAAATAGTTTGCAAGCCAAATTTGGCCCTCAGGCCACAGCAGCCTCCTTTTGAATCACATGGCTTACTAACTCTGGGACAATGAATGAGTCATTTGACCCTTCTCACCCCTCAGTTTTCTCATCCATAAAATGGGGAAAATATTATCTATATTTTGTAACTCATATACTTGTTAAATCAAATGAGATAAAGTACTCAAGTTTTAAAGCCCTACAAAAATGTGAATCATTTTCATTTCTGATCCATTATTGCTTGTATGGAACTAAAACCAGTAAAAGTTGGCCAATAAATTTAGGTAAAATAGTCTTTAGTAATGATATTTTTTTAAGGTAACTTTTAAGATTTTGAAACTATCTCTTACAAATTATAAAATCTTGTCACATAGTATATCTTAAAACACCAGAAGCAATAAACAACACAAAACAGATTAAAAAAAAAAAAAACTCTCACAAAATAGTTAAATGTTGGAAAGTCATGAAAACAAATTCACTATTCTATGCTAAACTTCTATTCTATGCTAAACTTCTTTATGTCAAGAATATGTGTATGTATGTGACTCTTGGATTTTTGTTCTGACCTTCAGTGATATGTAAGGTTCCATTCATTTCAATTTAACAAGCATTTATTATCATATGTTTGGTGAAAAGGATACAGAACAAGAATTAAAACAAATAAAAGATGCTGCTTAGTTTAGTTAAGATTTCATGGACTAAAAGTCAAAATCAAGAAATAAGGAACTGGAAAGGGACAAATATTTATGAGTTGGGGTAAAGCAATTATTATATGATTAATATTTACATTATCTGAGATTTCATCAAACTAGCAAGTGTTTTGTTTCTGTCCTAGGGACTTGACTGAATCAGAGAGAGGTTATAGCTGGCCACAGGGTCCTACAGCTAGTTTTATGTTTTGGATATCAATCTAAGCATTCCTAACTCTAAGCTCAATATTTTACCTATCTTCAAATAGCTAAAATCATAATAACATTTATGTAATGCTTTAAAGTTTGTAAACCACTTTACAGATATATATTATTTGATCCTCACAAGGAACTAGGGAGAGAGTTGCTATTATTATTTCTGTTTTACAGATGAGCAAACTGAGACTTAGTGGGTTGGCCAAGGTTGTACAGCTAGTAACTGTCTGATGCATAATTTGAACTTGGGTCTTCCTAACTCCATTTTCAGTGTTTTAAAAGTATATGATATATTCATATTGAAATACATATGGATATTTTTCATCCCTATGAATTTATGTAGCATGGAAGAGCAGCTAGAGAGCTAACATCCGGAAGGAATATAAGTCATGAAGGAATAGATTGATTCAAGACCTGTCTCTGATGTACATTGGCTGTATAGCTTTGGGCAAGTTATTTCACCTCTCCTTTCTCTTGTCTCTCCTTTAGTACTATAGGTCCAGAGAAAGTTCCAAGATGCATTAAAAAGAGAAAATTTCCTTAATTAGGAATTTCCTGTACAGTAACACCACAGGTACAATCTGTAGCCTATTTGAATTTAATGCTAGAGGCAAAATTATGTACCTTCTACACACCCAGTAAATGTTAAATGAATTATAAATTTGAAAAGATCTGAGTGGGAGACAAAAAAGTTTTATATGAAAAATGGTGGAGAATCCCTAAATTTAGTCAGATAATGAGAGGAACATGGGTGAAATTGCTACTTTACACCCACACAAGAAAAATAGATTTTTGTGGACCCCTGTAGAGAAGATTTAGCAATTCAAATTTAGTGAGAACCATAATAATTTTTACCACAGAAATCAACAAATATATGTATATTTGAGAGTATAAAAGGGGAAGAATGAGTCTATGGAGTTAGTAAACAACATTGAAACAACATCTTTTAGACAGCTGCCATACATATACCTAGTGGTTCATTTTGGTGGAGATACAAAAATTAGATTAATTTCAGATCCTTGCCCCCTGAAGCTGACAGTTGAGCAGGAAACCCTGACACATACTTGAATAACCTTAACAATATTTCATTTTTTTCCCCCCTGAGGCTGGGGTTAAGTGACTTGCCCAGGGTCACACAGCTAGGGAGTCTTAAGTGTCTGAAATCATATTTGAACTCAGGTCCTCCTGAATTCAAGGCTGGTGCTCTATCCATTGCACCACCTAGCTGCCCCCCAACCTTAACAATATTAATAAATGAAATTTTGTCTTCCCAAAGGTCTCTTATTAATGTAGTTCATGTTCTTTGGCATTATTGTTCAGTGTTTCTTTAGGGTTCATATCTATATCTATATATATATATTTTTTTGTATTTATTTATTTCTTGTCATTTCCTGACATTGGTACATGTAACTAATGTTTTTGATTTCTTTCTTAACTGTTAATATTTGGGGTGGATCTAATTCATTGCCTGGCAAGTGAGTCAAAAGATTAGTATAGTATAGCTCAGTGACCAAAACCTTCAAAATGTCTTCCTCCCCAGTGGCTAAATACCCAATGTAGTATTCATGTTGCTTCTGACTAAAGCCAAATTAAAGTTTCAGCCTCAGTGGATTTTTGTGTTAAGGTAGGTTTGATGTACATTTAAGGTACAGTCTTTCACACGTTAGGCAATATTATTGAGAACTCAGTCTTACATAAATACAATATAAATATTCATATCACATTTTCTAATTGTAATAGCTCAGAAAGTACTGCATTTTTAAAATTAAAAAATAATATTAAAATTTAATATTTTAAAACCTACTTTATTGCCATTAGCATCTTGTTTCCCT
The DNA here is from genome assembly GCF_048593235.1 of Sminthopsis crassicaudata. Lineage (NCBI taxonomy): Eukaryota > Metazoa > Chordata > Mammalia > Dasyuromorphia > Dasyuridae > Sminthopsis > Sminthopsis crassicaudata. The sequence continues at coordinate 281,565,161 of NC_133618.1, forward strand.
TTCCTGTCTTTTAATGAATATTGTTTTAGTTGCAGCCCTTAGTAATGGTGTAAGATTGAACAGTAAGGAAAGAATAGGTTTTAGGTTTTTTTTTTTGTTTTTTTTTTTTAAGTTATCTCATATACCACTTCTTGCTTTGTGATAATTATGAACATATTGTAGGTGGGAAGTGAAGGGATTGGAGAAAGGAACAATTTAAAATATTATAAGGATAAATCTGGGTCTTTATTTTTAAAAATTACCTGTAATATTCCTCCTTGTAGTATATGCAGGTGTGTTCATATGGGTAAAAGAGTGTATTTTATAAGAATATCATTCTGTTTTGGGATAGAGTAAAATAAAGATACATAAATCATTTAGTAAGAGTTTACTCTTAAAGCGTTTACGTTCTAGTGATGTAAGACATACATAACAAAATATTAAAAAAGCAAGGGAGTGTTTGGAAAGTAAAGAGTAGAATTTATTTATTGAGTTTATTGAGTCAGGAGTGAGGCAGCTAGTGGCAAAGTGGATAGAGTCCCCCAGGTCTGAAGTTAGGAAGACTCATCTTGCTGACTTAAAATCTGGCCTGACACTGTGTGACTTTGAGCAAGTTATGTAACTGTCTTTACCTTAGTTCTTCATTTGTAAAAAAAAAAAAAAAAATTAATTGGGGAAGGAAGCCACTCACTCCAGAATCTTTGCCAAGAAAACCCTAAATGGGATCACAAAAAGTCAGACACAAATAAACAATGAACAGAAGCTGAGTCAGGTTAGAAGCAAGCATGGTGAGCATATATAATTCTTTGAATGGCAGCTCTGAGGAGAGATTTTCCAGTTAAGAGGAAGAGTCCTAATTGGTGGAGGTGAAGTAATTTGGCAGAATAAGGAACTGATCTTGATTGTTTTTAATAAATTCTGTTTTTCAGGCCTTTTTTGTAAGGATCTCTACCAATATATGTACCTTGTGGGTATGTCCTGTAGCATTTTGTCCTATTTCTCCCTTTTCCCATTCCCATGTCTTCTTTAATCTTTCCTTATCATATGAATTTTGCCTTGATTTCCCATATGCAAATGTATTATAAAGCAACTCTTTATCTTTAAAAAATTTAATTCAATTAACATGTGTTAAAAGTGCTTAGGGGTGGTTCGGGGAAATTGTGCTTGTGAAACAACTATGATAAGATCTCCAGATTTATTTATTTTTTTCATAATCTATTCACTAATATTATTTTCTGTATATAAATGTGTATGTTTCATATTTGGAAGAATTTTACTATTAGCAGTTTCTGTACTTGGGGATAGTAAGATATGAGAGCCTTGCTTACTTACTGACTTAGTTATGTGATGGTGCAGGGGAGGAATACAGATCACTGGGAATTGGCCACCTGATGAGGAGAAATATATCCTAGGAAACCAAGAGAATTTAAGTTGCTTTAGATTGAGAAACCCTTTCCCCTTCCCTAACTCTCAACATAACATCAGTTAATGGGCAGCATTAATAAGAAAAGAAGCACCTCTGAGTGTAAATATAAAGATCTCTAAATTTTCCACTCCAGGGCAAAGTTCTTCTCCTGTCACTCTAGTTAACAATCTAATATATAGAATGATTATATGGGGAGAGTGAGCAAATTCTGTAGCTTTTATAGAATAAAGCACTTGTGCCAGGCAGGGACTATATAGTTTATTCTGGCTTCTGCTACAGTAAATATTATTTTATAGTTCTTAAAGAACACATGCAATTCAGTGAGCAAGAAGATTAGCAAATATGTTTACTTTCTTTCAATTGGCAATAGCTTTAGTTTCTCAAATTAATCTCATCATGTTAAAAGTCCAATTCTATTTTTCCCCTCAGAATATCCTTTTTGTTCCTTTAAAACTTGGTTAAAGAAATTGACTTTTTAAAAACCTGTTTAAACTGTTACATAACCAAGTTGTGTTATTGCAGTTAGACTTTTTCCAATTATATCTTCCAAAAGTATCTGGAAATGAGGCACTAGGAACATATGTATAATGGTCTGCTAAGGAGGGAATTCATGCTGTCAACTAGGAGAAGGAGGAGAACAATAAGTAACTTCACCTCCTGGGCATCTCTATGGCCTCACTAAATCAAAGGTGCTCCTCCAACTCAGTAAACCTTTAGGACATTTATTGATTATTGTGCTTTCCATATTTGGATCATTTTTTTTGGAGCTTTGTTTATGTAAAACTGCCAGGAAAACACAGATACAGATGTGGTTTTCACAGTTAGGAAGAAAAATAAGACATATATAGAGATAATTGGAACAGTTGCCAGTCTTAAAAGGCAGGAGGCATTTATAAAACATGTAACATATGATGATACCGTAGTGATACATAGAATTATCTGTGAGGGAATAACATGAAAAACAAAAGACTTGACAGTTTTTTTTTTTTAATCATCTTTCTTAGCAGATGAGAGGAAAAAAACAAAAAACAAAAAACATTAAAACTGTTATCTTCCATCACAAAGTGCCATCAAGGAGTATAGCAGATATTAACTGTGTAATATTAGTTTTGAGTCTGTAGTGTATTACATCTTCTCTCTCTCTCTCTCTCTTTTTTTTTTTTTTTTTTTTTTTTTGAGGTTGGGGTTAAGTGACTTGCCCAGGGTCACACAGCTAGGAAGTGTTAAGTATCTGAGATCAAATTTGAACTCTGGTCCTCCTGAATTCAAGGCTGGTGCTCTATCCACTGCGCCACTTAGCTGCCCCTTTTTTATTACTTCCTTTTCTCTCTCTCTCTCTCTCTCTCTCTCTCTCTCTCTCTCTCTCTCTCTCTCTCTCTCTCTCTCTCTCTCTCTCTCTCTCTCGTATTACAAAGGAGATATGAAGTATTCTTTGAAGGAGTTTTCAATTTAATAGGGAATAAAAAGTAGAATTATAATTCATGTAGCCTTAGTTCTTATTATTTGGCAACCTCAAATTTTGGAGCATTACCATAAACCAGGAAATAACAAAAAAAAAGTGTTTAAAAAATATATAGCAAAGATACATATGCTAAAACTCATGCACTACCCATAGCTATCACTTAGAATTTATTCTTACTTGACACATATTCTTAGTAAATTTAATTTTATCACTAATCCTCTTGAAGATTAGAAGGGGAGAATAGGCTGCTATGAAGATGAAATTTCTATTAAATTTCAGAACAGATGAATAAATAGATGGTTTATGAGCATTTATGAAGAGAAGCCGTAATCTGTAAAAAAAGTGATATAGGTGCACTGAGAAGGAATTATGACAGATTAAGGCTCATTAACAATTTTGGAGGGTTTTTCAATTGGCAGATCAGAATAGTGTTAAAGGCCCAGTGTATTCGGATTTTAGTAAGTCATTTAGTGATATTAAAAGATGAGGGGACTTGATAACTGTCTTCTCTTATTTGTAAGGTTTTTATGGCACCACTCTTCATGGTGCCTAAAGAAAGGAGTTATAGGTTGATGTTGCAAGAGGCAAATCCAGGCTTAATTATAAAAAAAAATTCCTAACTTGTGAATTGCTTTGGAAAAGGGATGGTTTTCTTCCAAAGGAGTTCTTCTGAAACTGCCAGTATATTATGGAGGGGATTCTTTTTTCAAGCATGAATTGTACTAATTGGCTGTTAAGGTTCCTAGTGTTTCTGAAATTTGGAGATTCTCTGAATCAGAAGATAAATAGAAGTGGTTCAGAATTGCTTAATCTAATGCAAAAAATGTTGGTTAATATTTCTATGATAGCCTAGAAGTTTCTGGTATCTCTTACCATTTTTATTAGTTTCTTGGGGGGGATGGAAATAACATGCTTATTCAATTTACTAATGTTTTGAAGTAGGTTGAGATGGAAGATGGAGTGAATGATATAATTAACATCCACAAAACCTCACTCCAAAACAGAACAACTAGAAAGACTAAAAGAATGGTTAAAAAGATAACTATAACATTTGATACTTAGGAAAGAAAATCACAGCAGTGCACACAAAACTGGAAGTTTTATACATTGCAATCCCAATATGACTCAACAGTGTATCATGGTGGGGAAATATACTCAATATGATTTTACACTTTAATAGAATTAAAGTACCTAAAAACAAGAATGATTATCAACTTCACTATATTATGATCTAATTAAATTGTGTCTGTGTTCCAAGCTGGGTGTCCTAATTTAAAGGAACAGCATTGACAGTGAAGTGATTCATAGTGAAGAATATTCAAAGTTACGAATTCTGTCAATAGAAGTGGGAATCTTGAATTTTGTATAATAAAAACCTAACATAGTATATAATATATTGAACTGAAAGAATTGAATGAAAGAATTATTTTGCTTTGCCCCACAATCAGTTGTTAAAATATATAGGCATGCAGATTTGAGTTAAACATAAGGGGAAAAAACTTTTAGAAATTAGAGCTGTATAAAAATGGAATGAGTTGCTAAATGATGATGAATGTCACATTGCTAGATGTATTAAAGAAGAGGCTGCATGTGACCATTTGAGGGATTTGTGGCATGAATTCCTACAGTAGGTAAGCGATGGAGTAGTAAGTGATCTCTAGTGCTCCCTCAGGTATAAAATTTTGTAACTTTATGATTCTATGACTATATAATAGGCACACTGATAGTAGTGAGTGAGGAGATGAGGTAGTGCTATTTCAAAAGGGACACAAACACTCAGAACTCTAGTGAGCTAATTTATTATGGAATCAGAAGTTTGAATAGTGTGTAAAAGCAGACAATAATTGATGTTCAAAAGCATTAGATTTGTAGTCGAAGGACTCTTGTTCAAATTATGCATCTTATATGGACTATTTCTGTGTAATAGGGAAAATTACTATTTTTGTGATTTCAACAGTATAGTGAAATCCTAGGTTAGCAAATTATCTGTAGATTGTAGTCTTAGAAAGTGGACTTGAGCCCAGAGTCAGGCAGCCTCTGTGTGTCAGGGCAGAATTGACCACAGGCTTTCTCAGCACCAGGCCAGTTCTCTAACATATCTTCCTGCCTCTTCCTTTATGTGTGTGGCCAAATGGGCCAGTGAGGGGACAGGGACAGCTAAAAAGCACAGTGGATAGAGCACCAGCCTTGAAGTCAGGAGGACCTGAGTTCAAATCTGGCTTCAGACACTTAACATGTCTTAGCTTGGGTGACCCTGGGCAAGTCATTTAAACTCAATTGCATCAGCCCCACCTTCCCGCCCCCCCCCCAAAAAAAGTGAGGGGATTCTTACTTTGGTTTCAAAATCTCTTCCAGGTGAATTAGATAGAGAAGTATACAGATGTAGACTTAAAGTCAGGAAGACCTGAATTCAAATTGTGCTTAGGGCAGTTCGTTTAATTATTTACTGCCTCAGTTTTCTCATCTACAAAATAGACATAATAGTAGCACCTACTTCACAGGATTATTTTAATGAAATAATGCATGAAAACGTTTGTTATTATTTTTAAAATCTGAATTATCATTAACAAGTAAATTATGATATTTATCTTCTGTTTGCAAGTAAGTTTGGCATCAATTGTAGGTGTTTTCATTCTAAATTATTAAAAATAAAACAAAAATAATATTTAAAATAATGAATCTTTCAGTTACCTGAAATTTTGACTGCCTAGAATAAATCATCCTTTGATTCTTCTGGAGACTGATGGTGTTTTTTTCTTTAACAGTAGCTTACATTTCTGTGGTGCTTTGAGACTTCAAAAACACTTTTCTCACACTGTCCCTGTGAGGTAGTATCTGTATGTAAAAAAAACCTATGACATGACTACTAGAAACAAGCAGGCAGACACTGAGCCAACTATAACTTTATGGAAATGGAAATTCGTGTTCAGTTACAAGCGAGACAGAGAAGGTAAGGGAAAGAGTGAATTGAATAGTGATAAATGTAGAAGGTAGAATGCTGGAGGGAAGTGGGACTGACCTGGAAAGGCCTGATAGAGATGGATTTAGAACTGAGGGGGGGAAGATAATCTAGGTGAGGAAGCCTAGCTCAAACAGAATGGTATTTTTCCCTTTAACCAAATCTATAGAGAGTCTTGCATGATCTTCATAGTTTGCTTTTGCCCCTCTTCAAAATAAATTTCATTTATTAGGATAGATCTTGTGTCCTCTGGTAGTATGGAAACTCCTTAAGAACAAGAATTGTTTTTTTTTCTTTTTGTATTTTTATTCCTAATATCCTAATAATGGTTTATACATAGTAAATGCTTATTAGATTGAATTAAATTTGAGATTAAAGAAAAATAATTACTTATTATGAGTATAGTTTATTCTAAGTGATAGGTAGTACAGTGGATATAGTACCACTCCTAGAGTCAGAAAGATTTATCTTCATGAGTTCAAATCTGATCTTAGTCACTTACTAGTTGTATGATCTAAGGTAAGTAACTTAACCCTGTTGTTTGCTTCAGTTTTCTCATCTGTAAAGTGAACTGGAGAAGGAAGTGGGAAACCATTCTGATATCTTTGCCAAGAAAACCCCAAATGGAGTCATAAAGAGGCAGACATGACAGAAAAACAACAAAGATAATCCCTGCTTTCAAGGAAACCATACTCTAATGGGGTGAGGGTAACGGGAGATGGTGAAAACAGCAAATAGATTATATAAGAGCTAATGTGGGAATTTGTTTTGCTTAACTATATTAATTACAAATTTTCCTCCCTGTCTTCCTCCCCCTCCCATCCAGTAAGGAATAGGAGACAATTGATAAATTGTTCTTTATTGGGGAAAAAATAGAAAAAAGTTTAGCTCCAGAGTAGAGAGAAAGACCTAGAAACCATAAAGATGCAGAAATGAGAATGGAAGGTATATCAAGTCCCCGTGGTTCTTAGGTTACTAGGATATGTAATATAACAGTTTAAGAGAACTATAGGACTATATAGAGAAATGGCATATTTTAAAATCTAAAGGATTTTAGGAGGCAGTGGCAGGATAGATGATAAACCTTGGTGTCTTCTATTGCATTACAAAGTATTGAGTTGTCATTATTTCATTCAAACTGTGAGAAGTCAAGTTACTCAGGAAGAATATAGGCAAGGAATGGCATTAAGTGCTTAAAATCCTATTTTTCCCAGTTGTGGCAGAAATATCTAGGGATAATCCCATTAGTAAAAGTATTAATCAGTCAGGCAATCAATTGT